>NW_010389139.1:0-290 GCF_000710305.1 Buceros rhinoceros silvestris
TGTGTGCTGGCATGTCCCAGCGTGTCACACGTGTCGAGGCGTGTCCCAAGTGTGTCGGTGTGTCCCAGCGTGTCCTGGCGTGTCCCAGCGTGTCCTGGCATGTGACACGCGTGTGCTGGCGCGTGACACGCGTGTGCCAGCAGGTGCTGGCGTGGTTCGAGGAGGGCGAGGAGACCATCACGGCCTTCGTCGAGCCCTTCGTCATCCTCCTCATCCTGGTGGCCAACGCCGTGGTGGGCGTGTGGCAGGTACCGGCCGCGCGGGGGCACCCCGGGGGCACCCCGGGGGGC
>NW_010389139.1:805-1367 GCF_000710305.1 Buceros rhinoceros silvestris
GGGACACTGCGGGTACCGCGGGGACAGCGCGGGGACACCCTGGGGACAGTGCAGGGACCTTGGGGACACCCAGGGCACCTTGAGGGACATCTCGGGGACCTTGGGGACAGCCTGGGGACACAACGGGGACACCCTGGGGACAGCGCGGGGACACCACAGGGACACCCTGGGGACACCTTGGGGACAGCCTGGGGACACCCTGGGGACAGCACGGGGACACCCTGGGGACACCACGGGGACAGCATGGGGACAGCATGGGGACACAACAGGGACACCCTGGGGACAGCGCAGGGACCTTGAGGACATCAAAAGGACCTTGGGCACACCACGGGGACACACTGGGGACCTTAGGCTCCGTGGCGGTCATCTCGGGGACCGCGGGGACACCCTGGGGACACCACAGGGACACCCCGGGGACAGCGCGGAGACCTTGGGGACATCAAGGGCACCTTGGGGACATTATGGGGACCTTGGGGACACCCTGGGGACACCCTGGGGACACCCTGGGGACCTTGGGGACATCAAAAGGACCTTGGGGACACCATGGGGACACACGGGGGAC
>NW_010389139.1:1557-2150 GCF_000710305.1 Buceros rhinoceros silvestris
CTGGGGACAGTGCAGGGACCTCGGGGACACCCTGGGGACACCACGGGGACCTTGGGGACATCAAGGGCACCTTGAGGGACACCTCGAGGACCTTGGGGACACCCTGGGGACGTCTCAGGGTCCCTGGGGACACCGCGGGGACCTTGGGGACATCAAGAGGACCTTGGGGACACCACGGGGACTTCGGGGACACCTTGGGGACATCGTGGGGACCTTGAGGACCTCAAGGACACCTTGAGGGACATCTCAGGGACCTCGGGGACACCCTGGGGACACCGCGGGGACACTGGGGACCTCAAGGACACCTCGAGGGACACCTCGAGGACCTTGGGGACATTACGGGGACATTACAGGGACCTTGGGGACACCTCAAGAGCCCTGGGGACACCTTGAGGAGCACCTCAGGGACATCTCGGGGACCTTGGGGACACCTTGGGGGCACCTTGGGGACACCTTGGGGACACGTTGGGGACATCTCAGTGGAGCTGAGGGACCTTGGGCACATTGTGGGGACATCACAGCGACCTTGGGGACACCTTGGGGGGACCTTGGGGACACCTCGAGGACACCCTGGGGACACCGCGGGGACGTTG
>NW_010389140.1:0-17608 GCF_000710305.1 Buceros rhinoceros silvestris
CGGGCGGCGGAGGGAGGACGGAGCGCTGCTGCCACCCTGTGTCCGGGGGACACCTCAGAGGTGTCGGGGCAGAGAGCCCGGGGGAAGCGGGAGTCCAGCCACCTTCAGAGGGAGGCCACCGGCCCACCAGGAGGTCACGGGCAGGGGGACGGGGATGGAAGAGGGCAAGGTCCCGCTGCCGTCTCTGCTGGTGGTCTGCCCTTGTCCCTCCCATCAAGCTGCCACTTTTCTGTTCAGTGCAGTCCTGGGCTGCCACACAGCCCACACTCCACATGTTCGTACATAATGTTGAATTTTGGCTGTTTACAGGGCAGGGGGAGAAAATGAGAGACATATCTGGTCCATTGGCTCCTGCGCAGCTGCCGAAGTCCAGCCAAAGCTGAAAGTATAGGACTTCAGCCCTTGAAGCATCCTGCAAGAGCTGCTGGCTTGTATCCCAGCCAGAAGGACAAGTGTCTGAGCTAGCTGGACCCAGACTGCTAAGGGGTTTGAACACCATCCTCACAGGATGCATGCAGAAAGGCAGAAAAGGTCAATGATGCTCCCAGTGAGCCTTCCCAAACAGGGCAGCCCCATGCCAGTCTGTAGCCAAGAGCCACACGCTATGATATTCCCGGGAGCTGCCCAGCAAACCTAGGTGCCCACAATAGTGTCTTTAAGAGCTTTACAAAACTCATAAGCATGTAACTGGTGAGTAGATGAAACCCACTGAAGTACAAATAATAGCTAATGAAACCACACAATATTTCAGTGCAAGACTTACTGTGAATAAACTGGGAAGAGCATTGGCTTTACGTACTCTTCAGAGACTTAATGCTTAAAAAAGTGCTGGAGCATGTAAAGATGGGAACACCAGCAGGAAACAAGTTCAGGAGGAGGGAGGCAATGTCACCCTATTTTACTAGTCTCCTACTACATGAATTGTGGTATTCCATCGGGAAGCTGGATGTAGTGATGCTGTTTTCCATCGTGCTTGCTTCTGTTAACAAAGCTGATGGAAACTCCCATCTCATCTCTCTCTTCTGATGCTTCCTGTTATTTTTGTCTGTGCATTAGCACAGCATTCACCACTTTAGGCCTGTACTGTCTCGTAAGCTTCTTCTCCTCTTCAGCTAGCTCTACATTTAAACTGTTCTTTAGATTACCTTGTCACAGAAGCATCCTGAGTGCTGTTAGGGAAGGCCTCTTTGGGACTCTACAGGCAAGGTACTGAATTCTTGGATGTGGACCTCTTCCTGTTGGGGTTGAGCTATAGAGTGGCAGGCTGCATTTGCCAGGGACCTGGTGGGACAGGTCTCTGGAGGTCTTCCTTTCTCAGCTCTATTGCCTGCCGTAGAAGCTCCAGCCAGTTTCTTCACCTCTGCGCCTCCTTTAATCTTCTCTCCTGTTCATGTAACTTCAAAGTCCTCTAAGGGAATGGGCTATGCAGGGTCTAAGGATTCCTGATTACTGGAAAGGCCTTTATGGTATAATGACTTTCTCCAGTTGTACAATGTTGGGGGGTCTCTCCCCAACTGTTAGGATCACCAGTTGTGGTGGGCACCAGTTGTCTGTTGGGACGGACAACGCGACAACAGCTTGTGTGCACACAAAGCCTTTATTGAAATACAAGTGCAGCCTGTGCACCTGCAGCTGAACACTGAACTGCGTTCTCTCTTATCACGTAGTTTTATAATCTTCTAGTACTTGTTTATTATATGTGCTTTACTTGGATTGGTTTCAAGTGTACTCTCCTCCAGTCAGCTACTGACCAAACCTCTCTGTCTCCTCCTAAACGACACGCCTCCTGCTGTTGACTGGCAGCAGGCTAATTCGGCTTCTTCCCTGCCGGGGTCACACCCACAATTCCCCCTTTTCATTATTCCGCCAAAAAGACAGTATTCAGGAATTTCTGCAGGGCCCTTGCAGAAGTCCAAGAATACATGAGAGGCAGATGTCCAAAATCCGGTAACGTCCCATCTGTTAGGCAACTCACGAAACCAATCCCATTCATTATCAACACTGAGGCTTGAAACACCATCTTTCAACGTTTGAATGCTCTTACGTATACAGGCAGCTGTTGTTATAGGTATCACTGAACATTACACAACTGTCCATTACAACTGAGCCCAAAGGCTCCACTTCTTGTGGTTCTTGGATCACTTGAGGCAGTCATGCACATATTCCACTCCAATTGTTAACACATATTGACGAGCTATTACACAACAGTTCTGTGGCTCCTGCAGGTTGTGGTCACTTATCCAGAGGTACAATTGTTTGGCTGGGTAACGGCAGGTTCCGAATCGTTTGGCTGGGTAGGATCTTCCGAAATTTGCAGAAAATTTAACACAAATAGCCTTAGTAAGGCGCGCTTCTGGTCTTTCCTCCACCATTCCCCCTTTTTGTTTTTCAAACACCTGTTCCAGAGTTAGTTCAGATTACATACACACTGACAATAGACTCGCGATTGATTTCCGAATCTGCAGTGTCCCCAGCATAGATTGTTTTGGAGGTGAGGCATCGGTAGTTAACGGACCTTTGTGGGCGTCCCCACGGAGGCAGCATAGTCCTCATCCATCTAACTACCTTGTCTCTGTGCTCAAACAGCACCATATTTAGAGCAGAAGTTAAAGCTGCCCCTCACACAGCGTGTGGCCAGCACGCTTATGAGAACAGCTGCAAAACTCCACTTTCTCGATCACATAATCTGTAATTTCATGTATGCCCAATTTCATTACTGGGGTTGTTGCTGGGTGGTCGTTAGACTTCGTTTGTTTTGTGGGCGTCCCCACGGAGGCAGCATAGTCCTCATCCATCTAACTACCTTGTCTCTGTGCTCAAACAGCACCATATTTAGAGCAGAAGTTAAAGCTGCCCCTCACACAGCGTGTGGCCAGCACGCTTATGAGAACAGCTGCAAAACTCCACTTTCTCGATCACATAATCTGTAATTTCATGTATGCCCAATTTCATTACTGGGGTTGTTGCTGGGTGGTCGTTAGACTTCGTTTGTCGTCTCACAGGCATATCAGTTTTAAGCCCCTTGTCTCAGGTTCATCATCATCATCCAGGATTTTTAATATGTTTGTCTGGCCAGCACGCTTATGAGAACAGCTGCAAAACTCCACTTTCTCGATCACATAATCTGTAATTTCATGTATGCCCAATTTCATTACTGGGGTTGTTGCTGGGTGGTCGTTAGACTTCGTTTGTCGTCTCACAGGCATATCAGTTTTAAGCCCCTTGTCTCAGGTTCATCATCATCATCCAGGATTTTTAATATGTTTGTCAACAATATTTGAGCCATTGTCTTACAACGGTGAGAA
The DNA here is from genome assembly GCF_000710305.1 of Buceros rhinoceros silvestris. NCBI lineage: Eukaryota > Metazoa > Chordata > Aves > Bucerotiformes > Bucerotidae > Buceros > Buceros rhinoceros. Next base: position 3,306 of record NW_010389140.1, read on the forward strand.
CACAGCACATATGTTTTAATTAAATTCAGGTGAAATTTGTTTACAATGTTATTTATGAGTTCCCAGCACAGGCGGCAGTGATGATGTGCTTTATCAGTCGCCAGGCAAAGGTTAACGTCCCTCACTGCCCGCTGTGGAATGCAGAACCATAAATCTGAGCTCAGCAGTGAAAACGGAGAAACTGTAGATAAATCATGGTTTATATAGGCTGGCGCTGTGGCAACTACGAAAAACATCAGAGTTAGAAACCTGAAGACCCGGTTTCAAATCCCGGCAGTGTCCTCTGACCGGAAAGATGTTGGCCCGCAGGATGTTCGTCACCGAGGGCGGGTGGCAGGGCGGAGTGTCCAGAAACGTCTCTTCCACTGCAGCTTCCATGAAGACAGTCCCCAAGTTGGTGGATCCTTTGATGGCTGCTCACCCCCTGATGACGCAGTTTTAATTTCACACAGCTGTCTCCCGTTACTTTCTGCCAGCCGCAGTAAAAGGCTCTTATCGGGTACAGGTTTTACATCCCTCAGCAATTTATCACTCTCATTTATTTTCTTAAGACTTAGATGGCTAAATTCCTCAGCAGCAGCAGGAGAAACTGGCTGACTCTCGGTTCCCAGAAGAAGGTTCCCAGAAGAAGGTTCCCCTTGCAATATCAGAACTGACTCTTAGAAACAAGCCAGTGAAAAAAGGAGCAGCAAAGCTGGAGTTCCTCTACTGTAAATGTGGTGAACACATAGGATTTTTGGTTTTGTTTGCCTGTAGCTGGGTGTGAGCAGTTCTGCTGACATTCTTTCTGCTTGGAGAACCTCTCTGTGTAGTGAATAAGTGGTCAGTCCAGGAACTCCTCTGACCCACATCGTATTTTAAGGAATTTATTGACAGGAAAACTGGGGTTGTGCTCCTTTTTCTTATCCTAATGTGATGAATCCCACTGCAACAGTGGGTTCGGGGTTTAGAAACAGTCCTCCCTGGTTGCCAGAAAGATTTCTTCTAGGCCTGCTGAAAAATAGACTCCACAAAGAGGGGAGAAAAGAAGAATGGAGAAGAGAAATTCTACTGGCTGGTTTTCGCAGAGTTAAAGGTTGTTGTTAAAGGTCCAAGGCACTGTAAGGAATAAAGATGTTAAGTACTGAAGGGTGCTATCAGACATGTGTCGCTCCTTAGACAGCAAACAATGGTGCTCCGTGGGGATTTACATTCAAGAACTACAGAGGACAACACATAGCATGGTGATTTATGAGGTCCTAAGGCCTGGGTCATATTCCCCCTGAGCTGACATAACTCTCTGTGCCATCCCTCTGTGTAAAAACAAGGTGGCTTCCTACGCAAATGCATGTCCTGCCTCCTAGCGAGGACGTGGTTGTTCCATTTTGCAAATCAGATAGACAACTCAAGCCCCGCCTAGACTCTCCTCCAAAAGTGAAGCATGCGTGAAGAGTGTGCTTCAAGTTTACTGGCTGAGAAGGACCTTTACAGACTTGCATAAATGAGTGAGTCACTGCAACCCGCCTGCAAGGCACTGCATGTGTTTGCTTAATTGTAGGGTGCTCTTTGTTCTGCCTTGTGTTAGACTGTTCCAAACCAGGTGACACAGGCACGACCTATCTTCTGGGCTAGGTGGGTGGCTCAGTCTTTCAACACAGAAGGTCAAGGCCCCCCTGTCACCACCTGCTCTGTGCCCTAGCCAGCGAGAAGTCTGTACCTGGGCCATGTACCTTGGCACCGCAGGACGTGATGTGAAAGGGTGCTGTGCCACAGGCAGTGAGAGATGCACGGTGAAAAAACCCACATGCTCTCCCAAAGCAGCAGCTCTGCACTGTAACCCATGGGGCTTGTGCATGGGCAGGTGTATCTGCTGTATGGTCCCAGGGGTGTGACTGGATGCCCAGCCCTGGCATGTGGCCTTTCACTGATGTCTTATCCCTCAAGTGCTGCAAGTGCTTTCCATCCATTCACCCTTTTGACTCCATTCCACTGCTTTCATTTTGCCAGGGAGTAACAAAATAGAACAGGCCCTAATAATACCAAATTCAGTCCAAGGATCCAACCCAGATCTCCTGTGACCTTCCAACTAACTGCTACTCTCTTAGTGCACTGTGACAAATTAGGTCTTGCCTCACTGTTGTTCAAGGAGCTGCTCAGTGCCATCATCAGGTAGATGACATTTAGGGCACACCTCTGCACACTCTGCTGGCCTGGCAACATTGCAAGAGTCATGTTTCTTCCCTGGGTAATGTCAGAAAAATAGCTACCATCAATATCCATGGAGAAGCACCTCATCCAAATTATGTATTCAGACATGAGGAAGGATGAGGCTCAGGCTGTACCTTAACTTACCATATCATCACCAAGACAGAAGCCTGTCATCCTTGGGTTAAGCCATCACCTGATCCTCCCCTCCAGGGGCACAGTCACAGGCCTCCAGCACCCGTGGGGCCTGGGACTACTTGCTGCTGGCCAGTGGATGAATGCTGGCGACCCCTGGCTATTATTATCTCCAATTTTGCCTGGCATAATCCTGTGGGGTTTGTTTGTTTGTTTGTTTTCTCTTGGGCTTGCCTCAGGGCCCGCAGGCGCTGCAGGACTTACAGATATTTTGCAACAGCAGAAGAGTCCAGCCTCTGTTTTCCATGAACTCTAGACATTTACTCCCATATTTCACTCGTTTTTAACAATGGGAAGGCAAAGAGGATGCTGTGGAAACGTTGACCGGCAACACATTTTAGGCCAAACCCCAACTTCTTCCTGAAGTGTCCACAATGCTTGGCACACAAAGTGCAACACCTCTGAGCTCGGGGCAAGCTGTTGGCCTCCTGCCCCAATCCACACTGCTGCTACTCACGCAGAGTGTTTCTGCTCCCCGGCGCTTCATGGAATTCAGGACATCCTCGACTCCTGGAGAAAAGGCTCCCTGTCAGGCCCCTCTCCCCAATGGTGCTTGCACAGGGTCGGTCCCACTACAGCTCCCAGCCCTCCCTGTGCCCTGCTGGAGCTTCACCAGGAGCTGATCTGGGCTGAAGGCAGCCTGAGGGGTTCGATTAAATCCCAGCCGCCTCCTCTCCTTGTCTCCCACCTCCCCACAACTCAGGTACCCTCTTCTAGCAGCCTCCTCTTCCCACTACGGCATCTCGGTCTGTTATCTCCATTGGGAAGCAGAAAAGGACACATCGCTGTTCCCAGGGCTGCTGGGATAATAGGGCTGACGGCAGTTCCTAACAACGGGTAGTGCCACCCCTCTGCCAGGTGTCACCAGCGGAGATAGTATAAAGGAGAGAGAGAGAGAGGGGATGTGTGCTGTCTGTGCGAGCTGTTCGGGTGCCCTCTCCTGCTTGCTGACGCAGATAAGCTGTCTGGCATCGACTGATTCTCTCTGTACCAGTTTATAACTCCAGCCTGGGCAGGCAATCTTCACAATTCCAGTTAAAAAGTGCTTCTACTGGCAGGGACTAGCCATGAACTTGTCTCGCCTAAACAGCAGAGCCGAGAGCCAATTTAGAGCCTCAGAGGAGCATGAACTGGAGGCAGTGGGGAAAAAAGCTTGGGATAATCCTGTTTACAATGGCTCTCCCTCTACTTCTTTGAAGATTCAAGCCATCTACCACCCCAAGTCCATCCTGGAGAATCCCTATGAGAATTTTGAAGAGGTGGGGGATGCACTGCCCTACCAGCAAGAGCAGAGCAAAGCTGTGGATGGGAAAACAAGTCTTTTCCTCAAGTGCTGCTTCCACATTTTCAGAGGCATCCGAGGTAAAGCTCTGACATCTCGCTAGAAAGTATTTACTAGCCCTTGGGAAGAGTAATGATACTGGAGGTTGGGGGCGGTGAGTGTGGGAATGCAGAAGGTAGAAACACGATCGTGTCTGTGTAGCCCAGGAACCTGCTCGATGTAGGCTATCATTGCTCCAGAGATCATCGTGTGCCTTGCTGTAGCTCCAGGATCTGTCCTCTTACCTTTACTACAAGGAAGAAGATACAGACAGACGCGGAGGCATGTTCAGGGTCATGCAGTGAAACTGTTGGCACAACTTTGGGCAGATCTTAGGTGTCCTGAATCCACAGAGGCCATCACTCTGGTGATGAGATCGTTCTGGTTTTGTGTATATATTCTAGATGGAGTGTTACAGTAACTTAAGAACAGATATAAATATCCACCAGAGAAAATCTAGCACTGTCATGACTGAAATGCAGCGGGTAACAGGAATGTATCAAACAAGGGTTTGCTTGAAGACAGCTGAAAGAGAGAGGTGCTAGTTTCCAGTTTAAAAGACATAGGCTCATTCAGAGGCAATCAAAAACCTGGGAGCAAGTTAGGCGTCCTGTAAGGATACAGCATTGGGCAAGAGCACTAGCTGAACAGTCTTTTATAGAAGGCATAAATTTCTGATACTGTAAAAACAGGGAAGACAAAGCAAGAAACTGAATTTCTTGTGGAAATTACTGTTTTCTTGCCAACATATCTTTTCTTGCTGACTTGGAAGGCAAGAACCTTTCTCAGAGCTGTACCCTCTAACAGTTCTCATGAATGCATAACAGTGTAGCCTGGTCCTGAATTGCACAGCCCCTCTGTGATCAGTTCTTTCTTACTTGTCATTGCAGTTACAGTCTAATGCTATTAATTCACATGGAAGCCAGAACTGAGGCTTTAGAGGTTTCTCCTCTAAGGCCAAGGAGCGGTACTAGATGGGATTGGTAGGTAATTACAGATTGCTCGGAGGCAGTGCATGATTTACCTGTTTTATTCTGATAGCCTTCCTTCTAGGCATTGTGCGAGACTGAAAAAGAAAAACCAAATCCATACTTTAACATCAAAATTCCATTTCTGGGATGCCAGGTTTGAAATTGGAGCATGCAAATGAAAGTACCTGTCAGGAGTTGCTTTCATATATATACTCTTCTATGACTGTTGCAGCAGTGTCTCCTGCCAGCAAGGGTGGTAAATAGGATTGTAGGACAGACCAGAGGTGGGAAGATGAGATCCAAAGGCCAGTGCAGCCAGACGTAAGACCTCTATCAGCCTTACAGAGGAGGAGAATATTCCCTTGAAGAATCTGCATCTTTCCTTTGCATCTGTCCTAGGTGCTCATTATTTTTCATTGCCTCTCCATATATTGCTAGTTCTCCCCTTCCATTTAATCACCCTAGTGTCTCACATGGAAAATGAGGGTAGTAAAGGTAAGACATTTAGCCAAGGACAGTTCGCGGGGTTCTTTGCTTAAAAACATTCTTTGGCATTGTGTGTCCATAGCTCTTTGGGGGTACTGGTCATATTTGGCTTATTGAGTTCTTTCCTGTCCTCACTAGCTACTGGGCTGGACTACCAGTGAGTAGCTACTCCTGCTAGTGACACTGCTCAGGAGCATTCCTCTCTAAACTGTGTCCAAACAACTCTGTGTCCTTTGGTTTCTGCCTGCCTCCTTCCAACTCATCTGTTTTATAGCCAGCCAATCTGAAAGGGTACTGGACCAACCTCATGGTCCCCCAGGTATAATTTTGGGCAAGTCTCTGAACCAAGTTTTCAAGGCTATTTGAGTGTCCCTGAATTTAGGTGCTCCTGAGTATACTTCTGTTCCCAAAGCAAAGATAGTCTGGTTCCCTGCTTCATGGAAAATCAAATAAACCTGCTAAAAGATTGTGATGTAGTCATATCTGAAGATGAAAGGGGTAATTTGAAAGTGACCTGAACAGATGGGTGGGTGGTTTCCCCTTGTTTGACTCCGTTCTAGAAATTCCTACAGACCACATTATACTCTCTTCTGCACGTGAGTTAAAGCAGATCTTCTCCAGGCTCTCATTTCTGTTGCTGGTCTGGCATGTACAGAACAGGCTACTGGTTTGTCTGTCCAGGAGTTAGGGTGGGTGCTGTAACAATCACTGTGGTAGCTGATGGTGCAAAAAGCTCCCTGATATGTTGAGATGCCAAAGAGCGATTGAAAGGACAGGAGTAAATGCGCTCAGACCACTATATCGCTTTTTCTTGCTCAAAAAAAAAGCATTTCATCCTCTGCCAGAGATGACTTTGAACGTGTGGCCTTTGATCAGCTTTGATCCTGGCTTGCAGGAAGATGATTGTTGCATACTGCTGGAGATGGGCATCAGGGCTGAGCTCTCTAGGAGCTCCAGAGAGCTGCAAGACTATGGGTATTATTGACATGGCTTCCATCACTAGGCTTTCAAGTGGAAGTTCTTATGCCTTTCAAATTCAGGAGCATTTCAGAAATCACAACGGAAAGCTATTACAAAAAGAACAAACAAATACACTAATGGTATCAGGCGGCTCATCAAACCCAAAATATCAAGGCTCCTTTTAAAGGAAGTGTTTCACTTTCTTTGATCAATACTGGTGACATTAAATGAGTTGCTTTCACTGTGTGAAGAAATTGGATCACTAGCTGGTGCAATTGGCATAATCGTATTGAAGTCTTCAGAGCTCTATTGACAGACATCCTGAAGATAGTTTGGCTCTAAATTTTATGCTGAAAATATTGAGTTGGGTTATTTGATTGAGCCTTATGATCTACAAGAAATCTGCAAGAGTTTTTAGATAAGCAAATATTGAAGCCTGATGGTTCCATATGCCCTAAAAGGACTAATAGCTGTAAAGCTGACATCAGATGCAGTTCTGCTATGGAAGTCCTGTCAGAAGGTCAGCTGTTGGCACATGGATGAATGAGATGAAACGTTACAGTTTCAGGAGTACCTGTGACAAAGACTGAATTTCTACAAAGAGTAAGCTCAGAAAAAAAAAAAAAAACAGCAGGAGAAGATCAGTCTGTAATCAACTCAAACAGAAAACTGTAGAGTGATTCCGCAAAATCAGAAAGCAAATATATTTCAGTTTTGGTCTGCTGGAATGGTTCTCTTCAGGGGATATTTAACACATTTTTTCAGCTCTTAGTCAAATTTTGAAATGAAAAGTGGTTTTGCCTTGAAGAGTGACAAAAATCCAGCTGCCAGCAGTGTTCTTTGGGAATGGGACTTCAGCTTCTCATGTGGCCTTTGAGACTGGCCATCAAAACTCTCCAATTACTTTTTTACATCTAACAGGTCTGTGGGGCACTACGCTGACTGAGAACACTGCTGAAAACAGAGAGCTTTATGTGAAGACTACACTGCGAGAGCTGCTAGTCTATATTGTGTTCTTGGTGGACATCTGTCTATGTAAGTAGTTGTCGTATCTCGTAGGTGTCTTTTCTGTGTGCAGTGTGAGGGGAATAATGTGAGTTTTATTATTAGACTTCCCCACTCTGTTGTAGGTGTTAAATTTATTGTATATACACTCACTGCAGCAAGCAGGTGTGTCATTAACCTACAGAATAACTGCTGCACACACAAATAAAGCAACTGATTATTGCTCTAGACCTAACTGATATTAGTTAGTACGGAGGAGTATTTTCTAATCCACATTATCAGTTCTAGAACCCTCCAGGACTCCCATTCTTGGCAGGCCCCAGCTGCCCCATGCCCGGGTCTGTGATGCCCCGAGCAGCGACTCTTTCACGGGCACCCCCTTGCCGTGGGGAAGGAGCTTGCATGCCCTTGTGAGGTTGAGAGCTGTGCTGGTGGTGGCATGTGCCTCCGGTGGGGTCTCCCAGGCCAGACAGGTCTCGGCTGAAGGGTCAGACAAAGTGTGTCCACAGGCAGGATGGGCTCACTAGCCTTCGGGCAGCCATCCTAGGAGAAGGACAACTCTGACTCCAAACCCGGGCAGATGGAGCTCGTTTAGCCTTGTAAGGCTCATCCATCATCTAAGAGAAGGATACTCTAACCAAACCTACGATCTGCGGACTTCGCTGTAACCGTCCAAGCTCGCCGGGCCCTGGCGGATGAACCTCAGGTGTAAAGGGTGGAGCCAGTTCCGCGCACGCTGCGCCTCACCTAAAAAATCCACTGCGCAGGCTTGAAGGGTGCACTCATCGCTTGCAGTGAGTGTGGGAAAAGCCCTTCCCAGATCTTCATTCGCGAAGCCAAGCCATGATGATGATGATCAGTTCTAGCCATTGACTCCACAGTTCTGGGAGAATCTGCCCGTGTCTTTTCTTAGTTTCACAGCAAATGTTCAAGACCCAGTGGGTTGCTCTAGAAACTGCGTGTGATCAAAGACACAGGGTTCAGAAACATATTCCCCTCTGAGACTGCAAGGATGGCTGAGGTGATAAAGCAGATGGCAGCTCACACTGTTGTTCTTGGGTGAATTTAATGCGTCCCCATACTGAATGCTAATGGATTTTGTGTGGGTAGAACAATGGTTGTTTGTTTTTTGGGAAGGTTGATTCATTATCACAAATGAGCACCTGTGGCATGGGACAGTGAAGAGGATTATATGTCATGGACCCTGTGGCAGGAGAGATAGACAGACAATACCATCCCGAGTTACTATCACACTGGCCCAGGGAGACAGTGCTTCAGCCACTCTTCCTAAAGGAACAAGTCACACACACAGACATGTGAGGTCACACACTGACTCATCCAGAAGGGGGAGAGGGGGTGTCCTTGAATGACAGATGCTTTATTTTCATGGTGCCCTTTCAAGAACAGGACATGTTCTTAGTGATCACCATGATGGACGTTTTTCTGCAGGAAGGAGCGCTGGAGAGTTGAAACAACATTACCATGGAAGTTAGAGCCTGCTCCTGTTTGAAGTTTCTTGATAGATGAGAACTTACCTGGAGCTTTCCACTTGGGAAAATGGGGTGGTCTCTATACTTTCATGGCTTCACATCAGAACTTTGAAATACAAATTGTGAACTTTGTTCTTAGAAATTTTGTCTGAGGACAGGATGTTCAGCTGCATCATCCAATGGTCTTCTCTGGTTTCTAAACTCCTGTAGTCTGTCAGTCTGACAGTTTAAATTCTGGAACATACAACAGGTAGATATGTTTGTAAATCTCTAAGAAAGCAGTAATATAATTAGAGTTCCCAAGATTTCTTCTCTTGCACCTTGCTCAGCTTACCTGTGACAGTGTAAGCTACACAGGAAGTGAATATACAAATGTATTTATATCAGGCTCCAGTATTCAGGTATAATGGAGGACCCTTCTCCTCTACCCTCTTAGTGACATATGGAATGACAAGTTCCAATGCCTATTACTACACCAAAGTGATGTCTGAGCTCTTCCTGCAGACCTCTTCGGACAGCCGTGTCTCCTTCCAGTCCATTGGCAGCATGGCTGACTTCTGGGTGGTGAGTACACACCTGGCCCAGCATGGGGAGCCCTGGTAATCTCAGCTAGACTAGGATATTCAGATCCCTCTGAATGTGCTACCTAGCAATTTCAGTATGGCATTTTGCTGCTGCAGCTTTTGCCAGCTACTAGCAATAGTTACAATATCATCTGCATGCAAAATATACACTGATTTAAAATATAATTTATCCCTCTGAGCACTGGCTAGGCTAGGCATTGTGTTGCCCAGCATCCCTCTTCTGCCACCAGCCCTGGTCTTGCCCCTCCTTAGAAAACATCCAGCACTAGCTTCTACTACTTTCCATCTTGGGGAGTGGAGGGATGGTTTAGTTCTTACTGTCTCAAGCCCAGGCCAAGAAAAGTCCTCTGCTCTGTAGGCTATGAAGAAGTTCTCCTTTCCCTCTCTTGCAGTATGCACAAGGCCCCCTTCTGGATAATCTTTACTGGACAAAGTGGTACAACAACCAGTCCCTGGCAGCGCACAGCACCCAGTCGTATATCTATTATGAGAACTTGCTACTGGGTGTCCCACGCATGCGACAACTCAAGGTGAAGAACAATTCATGTGTGGTCCATGATGACTTCAAGGAGGAAATCTCAGGCTGCTATGATGTATACTCAGAAGACAAGGAGGAGAGGGTCTCCTTTGGGCTCATCAATGGAACAGCGTAAGTACATGCTCTGCTGTTCAGGATTAGAAAATCCAAACTAGTCTCTTCTAATTAAAATAAGATCTGCTGATCTACATGATGCTGGAGTTGAGTTTCTCACATGAGACTGGAATTCCCCTTGCAGTCAGAGGCAGCACGTCCTTTTTTTCTATCAATAAGGCCCAGTGTCTGAGGAAAAGCACAATAGAATGAGTGGCAGGGTGGGACCTGTTGGGAAAGCCATGAAAAATCCAGTGGAGAATTAGGTAGAAATTGTTGCCTCTTTTTAAGAGAGTGAAGATAAACAGAGACCTTTGGGACCAAATCTATCAAATGGCTGATGCTATATTCTTCCTCCTGGATTGCAGGAGCCAGAGGGTAGGGGATGCAGTTCTTTCATACTGAAAACCTATTTCTCTATAATAAAGTGAAACAGTTGCAATTTAATAACTCTTTGCATGCTGCATGAGTCTTGGTCTGTGAACAAGGATATATTATTCATAAAGAAATGAGTGCAAGTGTGTTCTAAGCAGAGGGTTGTCTGCAACGTGGTAGGAGGTGATACAGCATATTCTGAGAGTAACCTTCATGCAAACAAGGCTGTGTGGCACAGCCAACAAACCTCTAGAATTTTCCCTCTGTAGTATCTCAAGTCCTGTTTTGTCACTGCTAGGAAGCACTACATCAGAAATCTAACAATAATTGAGAACTGATACAGGTTCAGATCTGGAATAGGAATTAAGTGCCAACTCTTTAATTAAAGACTGCTCTGCCCCTTGAAGATGTAGTCTAATTTCTCCTGGCTACAAGGTCATATTCAAGACTAGGGTGGTGATGCCTTTGCTAATGGCTTGTCGCAGGTGGAGGTACCATTCCGAGGAGGAGCTGAGTGGCTCATCTCACTGGGGAAGACTAACCAGTTACAGTGGGGGAGGATACTACATAGACCTCAAGTTGACCAGAGAAGAGAGTGCTGAAGCCCTGCAAGTTTTGAAGGAGAAGTTGTGGCTGGATCGGGGGACGCGAGTTGTCTTCATTGATTTCTCTGTGTATAACGCAAATATTAATCTGTTCTGTGTTCTGAGGTAAGCTGAGTCCCACTGAAAATTCTTCTGCATCTTCCTTCTTCCTCAGTGCCATAGTTTCTTAAAATGCAAATATTTTAATATGATCCACCAAGGGGTTAGGACTGAGTGGTGTCAGTTAATATTGTATGGATTAGTAAGAAGAATTGACGTAACCAGTAACACTTCACTTTCACCCTTTTCTATCACAGACAGTGAAGTAGCAAAGATAAGGCTGCATAAACACATGCATAACTCTTCCAGTCATGGCTTGGTGGATAGCACATGCTCAGGTTTGATGCCTCTCAAAATTATCTAAGAGCCTCCATCCCCCTGTTTGTAATTATCAGTTTTCTTGTCCCCTTCAAGGTTAGTGGTTGAGTTTCCAGCCACTGGTGGTGCCATTCCCTCCTGGCAGATCCGGACAGTCAAGCTTATAAGATATGTCAGCGCATGGGACTTCTTCATTGTTGCCTGTGAAATTGTCTTCTGTGTCTTCATCTTCTACTATGTGGTGGAGGAGATTTTGGAGCTGCGTATCCACAGGCTTCAGTACTTCACCAGCATCTGGAACATCCTTGATGTGGTTGTTATTCTGGTGAGGATCCTTGCACGCTTTTTTGGAGGTAGCAATGGCAAAGAGGTATAAGAGCAAAAATAAATGAAAGAAAGGGGAACTGGTCTAGATATGACAAGAACTGGCATGTGTTTTCCTCTAATAGCAAAATGAACTGGCAGAGTAAATAGACACATTCTCTTCTATCAGCTGTTAGCGAGAAAATTCTTTCCTTAGAGATGTCTGAGAGGCTGTGAAGCCAGGCCATCATTCAGCACATTAAGACCTTATATTTCCATTCACCACCAGTAGACTGCAGTTGTGAAGTGTGATACCAAGGAATTCTGTGACACTTTAATTCTGTGGAAAGCATAGGTACAGCAGTCACTGCAGATTTTTCCTCTTTGCAGCTCTCCATCATCGCTATTGGGTTTCACATTTTTCGCACCATTGAGGTGAACAGACTATTGGGAGAGTTGCTGAAACACCCTGACACCTACGCTGACTTTGAGTTCCTGGCATTCTGGCAGACACAGTACAACAATATGAATGCAGTCAACTTATTCTTTGCCTGGATCAAGGTATTGTATAGGGTCTGGTAGGTGCCAGGCCCCCAGTTTTGGACATCTTCCTCTAGATAGCTTGGGGGTTGACTATTCCATCTGTCTGAGTGAATGAGGATAGCAGGTATATAACAGGATTTTCCCTCAAATTCATATGCTCTCTTTTGCAGTAAATCCCAACATCTTTTCACCCTGCATTCTGAGGCCAAGTTATTTGCAGATAGCGGGCAGGGAGATGAGCTCAGACTCATTGAGTGGTGTAAAAGTGTTTTTAGAGAATGCTGAATACAATGTAACTTTGTCCATCCTCTACTATTTTAGTATTTTGGAGAATAATCTGGCATATCACGTTTTCCTTTCATGATGGCCACCCAAAAACTGGAAATTACTTGTCTGTTAGCATGGATTTTGCATCTCAACCAAAACACCTTGGCATGGTGGAAAGCCACACTGTACTTGGGGCTCCTCATTATCTTCAAGACATTTGTCCTTATAGCAGTCCCTCTTCAAATTTTCCGTTGACACAGGGAACAAAGTCATATATTTATGATCCCACAGGAAGATGGTGGCACACCTGGGACAAATATTTTGAACACTAAGCCACCATTCCCCCCAGCCTGGCTGTCTTCTCGGTACTTTGGTACTATAGTGAACCTCTTGTCTTAGCAAGCATGCACATGTATGGGGGATGGTTTGACCTAACTTTGTCCCTGTTCTTTCTTCCTGCAGATATTCAAGTATATTAGCTTTAACAAAACAATGACCCAGCTCTCCTCCACGCTGGCACGTTGCGCCAAGGACATCCTGGGTTTTGCCATTATGTTCTTCATTGTCTTCTTTGCCTATGCACAGCTGGGTTACCTTCTTTTTGGGACACAAGTGGAAAACTTCAGTACCTTTGTTAAGTGCATGTAAGTGTATAAGTCAGAATCATGTTTCAATCATGTCATCAAAAGAATTTTAATTGCTTTCCAACTCAACACAACTGCAAATCTTAATGTCAGTCAGACACCTCTTATTATCTATCTCACTGTAATAAAGCCACGAGTCGATCACAGTCCTCCAGCTGTGACATCTCCATGGACAAAAGAACACAGTGAGAAAATTGATGGTTATAGACAGATTTCTGGTTGTCCGGTGTTTATCAGCAGAGATGTGAGTAGCTGATCCCACCAGGCTTGGAGATTCCTTGCAGCCCTACAATTCAATGGGAAAACCCAGCCTTTCCATGGGAGTGTTTAGTGAGAACTTTCAGTTTGAAGCCTAGACAGCTTTCCCTTGATGTGGAGTTGTTAGATACACCAAGAATACTCAACATGCAGAGCGGTTTAACATCTTTCTGCAGAAAAGCATCATAGCTCAGCTGATGATTTAGTTTCTGTTCTGCGGGTCCTTCTGTCACCTTTTCACCCTCTGCGGGGCCATAAAGGTAGTAGACTCTCTGACTGTCCCTGGAACCTTGGCAAATTTTTATGCACCAGCAGATGGCTTTAGGCCTAGTTAGGTTAAACTTCTCTGTAATTATGGTGGCAAGAACTAAATAGCTCAAAACAAGTGTTACGAAGTAGGCTCAGATTGTTGGGTTTTGTTTTGGGGATTGTTTTTATGGTTTTTTAATTGTTCTTTGTTTTTAATAAGGAAGAGGCCCAGATGGAAGCTCTGCAGTTTTGAAATGCCCTGGCTTCCAAATATACTTGCTGATCACATCATTTCAGTGTCTGCAAAACAGCTGCATGAAAACTTTCCTGTTTTTCATCAGATAGTGCACTTCAATTCAAACAAAGATTTGGAAGGAATACTGTTTGTTACTACAGGGTTTTCACAGGGCAAAGCAGAAGTAAGGCATTCATCTTATCAAGGTAATAGCTTTATATGAAGAAGTGAAATGAAGAAGTCAGAAACTTCATTTTTATATTATTTATAAATATACCTGATTTTGATAAGTTAGCAGCTCTACTTCATTTCTGAAAGTTGGTAGTCATACAATATTCTAATTTTAATACAAATTCAGCATGAAGTTTTCTAAAATATGCTGTATAATAGGCTAAATGGGATTAAATAGACATTTTCAGAGTAAAAGAGATAACAATAATTTCTTACTGGAAGGAGACATTTCAACATCACTGCATTGGGACACTTTAAATGAAAGAAGAGGAAGCAATGCCATACTCCTCCTCCTTAAACCTGGGAAACATTCCCAGCTCCCTAAGCAGTCGAAAAGCAAGGAATCTGGAACGGAGCATTGCATTTCTCAGGCAGGATTTTCAGGCTCTGGGATCTGAACATCCTTTTC
>NW_010389140.1:17701-29219 GCF_000710305.1 Buceros rhinoceros silvestris
CCCTTACAAAGCTTCACAATTTTTTTTTTTTTTTTTTTCTTTTTTTAATTTTCCTTTCATTTTATTAACTGGAGGATTATTTTACAAAGGTAATTTCACTGATTAATTTCCAGAGAAGTATCACTGATAATGTATCAAGATAGCTGAGATGGAGCATGACCAGTGGGTGGAGAAGCCCACAGAGAAGGGAGTGTTGGGGAAGTGAGTTAAGTTAGCCAGTCTCAGACAATTCTCCAGATCATGGCAATTGGAGATGTTAAGGGAGGGATCTGCTCCAGCAGCAGTTTCCAGCCTGTGTTCCACAAACATCTGGCATCCAGATCCTGCCTTTAAGGGATCTACAAGAGATAACTGAGATAAACAAAATTCTGATCAATACACTTAAACTTGCTTCATTAAAGGTGCTATGAATAGCAAAATGTTTCAGAGCACTGTCTGGTACTAACAACCTCTCCACAGTCTCATGAACTCTCTTGCAAAAGAGTGAGTCAAATAAAGGCAAATTCAGGCTGGTTTTATTTTTAACTACTGTTTAGACCAAAACACACTTTGGACAACCAGAAATATGTGTGGAAACCATGTTTTAGTTTCCAGCCAGCTCTTGCTCTAACCAGATCAGGCTTCTTCACCCCTGAAATACTACGGTTACGTGCTAATCAGACTGAGAGACTTAGACCCTGCCCTGGCTTGTGCCTGTGACCATCTAGGCTGCAAGTAGGTTCAGGGTTCACCTCAGGACTGCCTGAGGATGTAGGATAAATGTATGTGCCTTTGTGTGACCTTGTGCTCTTTCTCTCCCCCAGCTTCACCCAGTTTCGGATCATTCTTGGTGATTTTGACTACAATTCCATTGACAATGCCAACAGGGTCCTTGGGCCTATTTACTTTGTCACCTATGTGTTCTTTGTTTTCTTTGTGCTCCTGGTAAGCAAGAAAGCCCTCCTTGCCCACATATTGACAGCAGTGTTTGAGAGACCCCTCTTGATAATCTCTCAGTTAGATGCAGTGCTAATGCTTGGAGAGAAAGGAGGTGTCTGTCACAATAGCTTTGCAGTGCAAATAGACCAAAGCAGACAAAGAGCACGTCATTACAACAGGGGATTTGATGATCAGAGCAATTAAAAGCCATATTCACATCCTTTAAGGTGAAGACTAAGACTAACTGGGAATACCACTGATGTGGTAGCCGAATTCAAGGGGATCAGTTCAGCTGCTCTGCAGCAGCCAGTGAACAAAGCATAGGGGACAGTCTCTGGCTTCCTAGGCAATGGATGCAGAGGGATGCTCATAATGACCAGGTTAAACACCCAGTGCCAGTAATCCAAATGTAACCTAAGATCTTGCAGAAGAGGCTACTAAAGATGGCATTTGAGCTGGGAACAAATGTACTTTCAAGCCACTGCTTTAACTGGAAGGATTTTCTACCCAGTGAGAAAGCACTGTGTGGCTGAAGTGGGCTTTCCCTTCACCCAATTTAATTTGCCCAAAGAATACCCCATGTGGAAACAGCATATTGTTTAACTAAACCCTGTACATCTGCGCCCGTCTCTTGCTGCTTCAGCTGCTGGAGCAGGCAAGATGCCTCGTGCTTACTGATCAGTCTTCTTCCCCTTTTTCTAGAACATGTTTTTGGCCATCATCAATGACACCTACTCAGAAGTCAAGGAGGAACTTTCAAGCCAGAAGGATGAGCTGCAACTCTCAGATATCTTGAAGCAGGTGATGAATACTGAAAGCTGTGCTACTTCCTTTATCTTAAATGGCTGATGACTTAAATGGATGAGATCAGATAAAAGGAGAATGGGGAGGAGAAGAGCAGAGGGCAGACTTTGTCATGGAGATCCTGGCTACCATATTGGAGTTGCTTTGAAGGCATGATCCTAGTTTAAAGACGTGGCCTATGCAGCAGTATTGTATTTTTGCTTCTGGAAAGCTCACCATCTCCTTGTATTACTTAGTATCTGCTCACCCGTATTGCATTGCCTATTCTGCCTTAATTTTCATTGTTCTGCTTGCATGATGCCATGCCTGTTTGCACCTTTGGTAACAGAGCTACAACCGGACACTCTTGAGGCTGAAACTGAAGAAGGAGCAGATTTCTGATGTGCAGAAAGCACTGCAGAATGGAACAAAAGAACTAGACTTTGAAGACTTCAAGAACAGCTTGAAGGAGTAAGTCAGTCATCTTGAGGGATGCCTGTTTAGCCCTTTCTCTTCGTAATATATGTAATTTAAATTCTCTGGTTTTCAAGACTGGGAGAGCGGTTAGCTCAAATCTGAGCAATGTAAGACTCAAAAAAAAAACCCCCAAACTTACCATCTTTACTCACATGTTTAATCTCCTGTTCTAAATAGGTTTTTTTGTGTTACTATCTCTTTCTGGATGTTTAGTTTTGTCACTGGCAGAAGGAAACAATACACTGATTTCAAAAGGGGTGCTCCTGCACTGTTAGAGCTTAACAATATAATTCTATGCTTTGAGCTTTCTTTTTCTATTCTTTCACAGAATGGGCCATGCAGACCATGAGATCACAGCAGCTTTCTCCAGTTTCGACAAAGATGGCAACCACATCCTTGATGAAGAGGAGCAATGGCAGATGAAGCATGATCTGGAGGCAAAAAGGGTAAAAAAGGGCAAGGAAAGAAGCCCTCTGTTTGGCAGAGATCACTCCAAAGTGGCCTCAGGAATCTTTGGGTTTGAGGTATAAATTAAGCATACAACTCAAATACAGCTCGACTCTGCGTGGATAGCACCTGAGTAAATCACTGCCTGTGGAGCTCTGTGTTATTCACATTGAAGCTGACACAGAGTTCATATCCAGCTTTGCAGGAGTTTCTTTATCTGTTTTCTAGGTTGCTCTGAATACAGAGATTGAAAATTTGGGGAAATCCTACAGTGACAACAACCTAGATGAGAATCTGACCTACATGGAAGCAAGGAATAAACATGCCGATAAGGCCATCTGGGTCTCCAAAGAAGAATTCCAAGTGTATGTTTATGCTGGCAGTAGTTTAGTCCTTCTGCACATGAGGGGTCTGATTCCCAGCTGATTTCTTCCTAATGTAACTGTTTACACTAGGGCTGAGCAGTTTAAGTAAGATCTTGACTGTGTTTATCCTGCACATGTGTAAATGAGCAGGTCAGAAGAGAATTGGGACAGTTCTTGTAATGTAGTTTGCTTGTTCCTGTAGAAGATTGAGTTAAGAAATTTTGCTTTCTGCTTCTCAGACAACCTCTGCAGCTGTCTGCTGGCCACAGGCAATGTGTTTCAGGTCAGGAGGTAGCCCAGATAACTGCCCCAGGGGAAGCTGATACCTTTACAGAAGTTCTGTGAGAATAAATATCTTTGACTTAGAGCCTAGTTGGCCTTCATCCTCCAGGTCTGAGAATAACACTTGGCTGTTTCTTCCACAGGAGGAGCATGGGATAAATACAGCATAAAGAATCGGGAGATCCTGATTCTGCTGCTGATAAACACTGAGCAATCCACATAGGGCTGTATCAAAGGAGAGGCAGGTGCAATAATTAATAATAGAAAAATAGCATGGCTGGACTGTGAACCAAACTGGTTGAGATCCATCCTAAGCAGAAGCACTGATAACACAGGGAAACATAGTGTAGCAGGGATTTATGTCTTCAGTGGGTATGGATCTGATGTGGAGCATTCACTCCTGTTTGAGCTCTGACCCACTGACCCTGAGATGTCTGTTGTAAATCCTACTGTTTACAACAAGACAAAACTTGCAAACATTCTCCATGTCTCCCCCAGCCTCCTTCAGCGTGTGCTGCAGCTGGAACAGTCCATAAACAGCATTGGCTCCAAGATTGATGCAGTGGTGAGAAAGCTAGATGTGTTGGAAAGAAACAACCTGAAGAGAAAGGACCTGCTGGGCAAACCACTGGATAATGTTAGCAAGGTTGGTAGCCCTCCACAATGCATTAAAACCAGCTTCAGGGCAGGTGACCAGCCCTGCTGTGTGAAAAGGCCTGGTACCATCTTTGCTTTTCCAATCCGCATTGACATAAGACAGGAAGGTTTGGGCAAGGTCAGTATTTTGTATAATCAAGCCTTTCCTGTTCAAACAAAGTGACACAAAGCCTCTTGCTTTCATGTCCCCCCAGTTAGCCCCAAAGTTACCTTTATACACACCTTTATACACACCTCCCAACTCCTTGGAGGCCAAGCTCATTCCTGCAGCAGTGGATGCGATTCATTTGTCTTCAGTTGCTTTGTACCTGCTTATCTGCAGACATTGAAAAAAAAAATCATACTTTCCTTCCCAGCAAGAGCTGCTCATGACAGTGTTGTAGACTGTGATTTTAACATCTTGCCTGTGGATTATTTATCACACGAGGTAGATGATTGTTACAGTGCACTCACAGCGTCTCATTGCAGAATTGTGACTTTTGTCAAAGACTGCCTATATCCAGTCAATCAGCATATTTTGGGTCTTCAGATTTAAAGTCAAAGGCAGCAAGGCAAGTGGGAGCCACATTATTATCTCACGTTTTAAAGGCTTCGATAATGAGAATATCCAAATAGCACAAAGCGACCTAGCTGAGTCAGAAAAAAGCCTCTCTTGCAGATTAGTCTTGTGATGCCTTCCCATTTGGAAGAGTTTTTTGGGGGATCCTATTTCTCATGTGAACATGCCTGAAAGCTTATTCAAGTGCCTGTTTACAGGTTTGCTTTGCCACAGCATTTTCATGAATGTTCTCATAAAGGTTGAAAAGGAATTAATCTCTCCTCATTTGTCTGCCACTGGAACGTGCGTTCAGTGTATTGCAGCAAACAGTGTATTGGGTCTTTAATAGACAGGCAGGCTTGTACTAATTTCTGGAAGAATGTAGGAAGATATTTAAGTATCTTGTGTCTCTCCTAGAGCGTGGCTAGACTTCTTGGTAGCTTGCTAACATTGAAGGTCACTCTTTCTTCTGGTTCACAGGAGGAAGAACTTGGTCAGGAAGAGCTGCTCCCCCAGAGCCTTGATCAGCTGGGGAAAGAAGCAGCAGAATGTTGTGAAATGGAACACGTACAGGGAAACAACCTGAGTGGCAACTCTTCCAAAAATGGGGTCTATCCCATCTTGCCCAGGTCAAGCATGCTGGTGTCTCAGGTGCCCAAGAACATCTAGCCACAGTCTAACGTGCGCTGCTAGTGAACAGTCCTCCCAGTCTGGCTTCCATGGTACTAAGTCACTGTCAGTTTTTTTCCCACTGTTAGAATAATCTGGACATCTGGACATAGACACCACTGTTGTCAGGAACTGGTGATGTGAAAAACCAGGGATGTTCTTCTCCAGTGTAATGATGTATAATGTCACAGAGCTAAAAGTTCTGTCCCCCATACCTCTGAGTAGGTGGAAACCTGGAACCAGGTGATGTATTAGGCTTCTGCCTCTGAAGAGGCTGGCACAAAGTCTTTTAATCTATGCTTCTGCAAAAAGTAGAAACCCGAGAACTCTGTGAACACTTGTGTCCAGAGTGGCACATTGCAACTCTCACACAGCACACCACAATTGTCTGCAGGACAAAGATGTGGTTATCATGTACACAAAGTGGAACATAATCATTAGTGTGAGACAGAAAGGAGAAGCGTAGTGGCTTGTGTCTGCTGGGTTACCAAGAGTTTTGTTCTGTTCCAGTTTGTTTCCAGAATGCTCTGGTAACCCTTTCTGTACCTCAGATTCACCTGTTGAGAAGAGTATATTAAGACCTAACTCTGGATAACTAAAATGAGAGATGATTCCAAGTGTAATTGGGAGAACTGAAATATCAGAAGTGGAGAAGTTGTTATTGACAGAGTCCTAGGTCTGAGTATTAGGAAACAGACTGTGGTTATATGGTTTATAACACAACTGTTGCCACTAAGAAATCTCTGGATGTCTGTTTTCACACTCCTTAAATTGTACTTCAAGGTACTTCAGAAAACTACTACCATATTTCCAATGTTGTGATGCTTCTCTTTTTTGTCAAGGAAACAATTTGGTTTGCAATTGTGGGTGCTGACTCCATTTCAGTTGAAGAATATTGTGAAAAGTAGATGAATGTCAGTTTTTCAACCACATGCAAAATCCTCCTTTTTCAGTCATTTTTCGCTTTGCTGAGACTTCTCTTTCCTTGTAGTTGGTGCAGACTATTGCTGCTATTACAGGACAACTGTAACTGTATTTCAAATATCTTAATCACTGGTATTCCACACTAGTTAACTTCACATAGGCCCTCTAGGCTTAAAGACAGTAGAAATGTGAGTTGTGCCAGACCACTGCTAACAACTCTCGTTAGTGCTACACTTTTTAGTGTGCTATGCAGTGCAGTGATAGCTTTAGTGGGGACCTTGTGCAGTGGCATTTTGTATTGCCGCCTTTTTAAAAAGGCTGTGTCACTCTCTTCTGGGGAAATCCTCCCTGGGAATGTTTGAAGGACTTCAGGATCACTCCTGTCTCCTGAGAGGCCAGGCTCCAGGGCTGTCACAGCTCCAAGATAGCACTTATATACTGAAGCAAAGGGTCATTCAGCTCCCACAGGGAACTTAGATCTCAGTCCGGAGCTGTGGATGCAGGAATTGCAAGGTCTCACAGCTCACTTCCCATCAGCCAGTCCTGTCGGGGATGAGACTTATCTCTGAGACATTGCCACAGTTCTTGACTTCCAGTTTCACTGAATTCAGAATTGAGCAAGAACTTCTTACCTTCATCTTTTCCAGCTGAACTCAGAACAGTGGTGTTGCTTATTTCCGCCTACTCTCAGCACTGAAGCTACTGTCTTATTTAGAAGAAAACAGCCTATGTCAGGAGAATTTCCTGAAGTAAAATTTTTTTGGCAAGTTTTAATTAAACAGGATATCCATATGCTAACTTTTAATTAAACAGAGGAGCTATGTGCTCTGTAATTGGCTTGGAGGGTGCACACAGCCCCTTGCCGTTAATGAATTGGGTTCTCTGTGTGGTGAAAGGCACAGAAGAAGGTTCTTCCTTAAATTCATTTGTAAGACCTTGGTTTAGATCCTGGCTCAGTAGTGGACTATGGTTACCAATGCCTAATTGCAAAATCGAAAATCTAGGCTGCTCTTCTTCAGTGTCTGAAGGAGTGCCCACCTTTTCCACAGGCACAGAATATTGGGTGAGGCCCTGAGTCTGCGTTACTGCATAGATATCAAATACCTGGGATACTGCTCTGTGAAGAACTAAATCTGGCACTGTGGGAGAGATCCAAGCAGCAACTATCTCCTTCAGGGCGTTGATCGTGTGTTGATAGAGCCAGTGGAAGATATGTTGCTGGCTGAGGATCAGGTCTTTAACATAGCAAAAACTACTGTGAGGACAAGAAGATCCTGAAATTGGGTCGTGCCAAGAAAATGAAGGTGGGCATGATTATCTTTAAGGCTTGGCTTTATAAAGCCTCTGATTTCTCACAAGGGGAGCGTCGCTTGCTTGTTCTCAACAGGAAAGGTGGCACAAGACCTTCCTCTTTACATTGTCCGGTGTTTCTGTTCCCCTCCTGAGCTGTGCCAGACACCCACCAGACCAGCCCCATGGATAACGCTCCCACTGAGGCAGGGATGCTGCAGCCACTGTGGTGCAGCACAAGAGCCCTGCTGGCACTGCGCACTAGGAAGCAGCCTCCACCACAGTCCTTTCTGCACAGGGATGCCCATAAGTGTCAGGGAAAGCCACTGAGGCAAGAGGAAAATGGTGTGTCAGGTGGGCATAGAACCATGGGACAGTGACTATCAGCCTCAGGCAAACAGGTCATGGCACTGTGGTCTACTCTCTTGGACAGCAGGAGGAGCAAAATGGTTGTGTTTGCACTGCAGGGCTTGTTCATGCCTAAAACTTGGGATGCCAGCTTTGCCCTGCAAAGGGCTCTCCCATGAGAGTCTCCATGGGGACACTGTAGAAGGGAGAGATGTCTGCCCCTCTCACTGCCTGTCTGTGGCAACTGCAGGAGCCACAAGTCCAGCATGCAAGGGCTCCTCCTTTCCTACTGACAGCCTGGCAGCCTCCTCTTCCTTGGGCTGGTGGGGCAGCAGTTAGCATGTCCTGCTGAGGAGGCCTAAGCCAGGTCTGTCTGGGATCAGAGAAGAACTGCAGGCTGCAGTGGTCCTGGTCCATCAACAGCCTGGTCAGCGAGCTGCTTTCCTTCTTTCTCGCAGAAAGACCACACCCTTCACCCCATGCTGTGATTTTGGAGGTGCCAGTGCTGCTCTGTGTAAAACAAGTTCTGTCACTGGTATATGCCTGTGCCTGCATTAATGTCTTCTCTCTTACTAGTGCATCTCCATGCAACCGTGTCAGGTCTGTTCCTTGTCAACATGCTGTCATGTGTATGATGTGTCCTAGAATAGAGCAAGGGTATTCCTTGTCCCCAGCAGTTGCTTGTGTGTAATTGTCAGTTATGTCTTCATGCTGGTTGAAAAATAACACCAATACACGGAATGGTCAGTTCATGTGGCTTCTCTTTTCAGATGTGTGTTGTCAGATCTCCTAGCAGGAGCTGCTATTGTTTAGACAATATATGTCTGATGGGAAAAGTAAACTACTTTTTCCTTGATAGCAGGTGTATGGCTGTGGTTTGTTCCAGTTTCCAGAGGGTAGCCTTCCAAACTGCTGTCTCACAGCTGTGCCTGAGGTGGTTAAAATCTTCAGGAGGAGGTTTGGAAGAGAGAACAGAGGAGACATCTCCACTATGGTTATGTGGCAGTGGCAGCGATCAGGGTCTGAGCCCCACTCTGGTGGGTGCTGCATGTGCTCTGAAGGAAAGGCTGCCTGAAAGTGCTCTCGGATCCAGCCAAGGGGAAAGAAAGCGGTGTCGTAACTACGGTGACAAAGCACAGGTGAGGCACGGAGGGATTCACTGATGTGTGCAGGGAGGGGCACAGCAGACATGTCTGAAAGCAGGCTCAAGTACCTGGCAAGGAGCAGCCCCAGCCAGCCATGGCCATGAGCGTGGAAAGCTCCCAGCAGTGTCTCTTCTCTGTGTCTCTCCAAGAACACTATGCATTTGTTTCAACAATGAGCAAGCCTGACTTTTCCTGTTTAAAGGAAGATATAAATCCCCAGACTCGGCATAAATACAGCCAAGCTTTTGGAGTTACCTCATCAGCCATGATTAGTTTACCAGTAGATGTCAGTGAGCACCACTCACAGCCCTTCACACCTGCAGCCCCTTCTCTGTTCCGTGTTCAAAGGAGATCGGTAGCAAATCTCCCTTTTGTTTCACTGAACAAAAGTGAGAGACAGAAAAATGCCATTCCTAGTGGTGAAAAGACAGAAGCAAGATCCAGGGTTTCCAAAACACCCTTTATGATACTAGATCCTCCCACTCAGGTATTTGTTGCAAACTTTGTCCATCTCTGGCGGGTTGCAGTTCTTTCTCCAACCTATAAACAGGGTTAGTACAGGTCTTTCTCTTTTTTTTCAGTCTTGTGAAAGGTCCTTAACAAGTGCTAGTATTAGCCTGCAGCTGCTGCTGACTGGTCAGCCTTTAACACAGGAGGTTGTTGGCTTGAGACTGCCCTGCCCCAGCCTCTTTTACAAAGATATAGTAGCAGGAGTCACTTACAAAGAAGAGAGCAATGTCAGGAAACAACTGTCAGTATTCGTATAGTTTATCAGTAACTAGGGAAAAGGGAGGGGAGAAACCAGCATTATCTAATGAGCCAGCTGGTTACAAGAACAGATGAAGTGTCATGCCATCTTTTTGCTGGTCACCAAAGACCTAATTCAGGGCCTCCAAACCTGAAAACATGGAGCCTGGTACAGGGAGAGCAGTGGGTGCTGCCCTCCTGAGCTCAGAGGCCAAGGGATATGTCAAAATGAATATTCCAAGTTTTGGAGAGAGGTGGCAGAATTCAGTTCTTGAGGAACTTACTAAGCCCTGCTTGTGGCCTGGTTTCAGAGGCGGCAAATGCCAGGCATAGCTCATTGCCAGCCAGCCATGCTGTGTACATGCCAAGCACCCAAGTGGGTGGCAGATGGGTGTCAGCCCCCAGGGTGCAGCGAGCTAAGACCCAGCCCTGGCCAAGGATTCTGAAGGAGGAATGCAAATGGTCAGCTGACAAAACAATGTGTGAAGGATCTCCAGCCTGAGGTCTCCAAGGCTTTGCTGAGGCATGGCACAGCAAGTTACAAAGAAAGCTTTCATGCCTGGCAGTGACAGGGCTTTATGGCACGGGATGTCCCAAACCAGCTTTGGATGGCGCTGGATGGTCCTGACCACTGCTGTCCCCAGAAGATACCAGTCATGTCAACTCTCTGCTGGCTTGCTCGTCTCTAGGTGTCAGAAGGCACAGCAGCCTAAGAAACAGCTTGTCAGAGTGACGTGCAAGGCAGGAGCTTGAAGCCAGTGGTGTTTGTGCTGAAAAGCCATCCCAAGTGATCAGTTCTGTCGGCTGTGATTACCTGCAGGGTCCCCTTCTGCAAAAAGCGTCAGAAATAACAGCAAATGGCTAGCTCAGGCATAGAAAAACTCCACATGGGTGCACACGAAGGCACACATTGCTGTAGTGTGTCGAACCACCCAGGTTGTTCAGACATGCCTTGTGTCCACCAAGTGAGCAAGTTTTGAAAGCATGGATGACATTTTTCTGGGACAAACAAAAGGGCAGAGACTTTCCTCCGTTTCCTATAGAACAGACGACTGTCACAGCAATAAAAGAGGACAGTCTTTCTGAGTCCTCTCAGGAATAGAGCCTCTTCTTCCTCAGAGGGCTTTATCCTGCACAGGCTCAGAAGAGCCCGTTCCACCAGCATGCATTCTCCACTGTGGAGATACAGAGACAGTGAAGTCCCACAGCACCAGCGTCTGGTGCCCGAGCTGCTTGATGGATCGCATTGAGATGTGTGACTTTGCTTTCAAGAGGCAGACAGTGGTGAAAGGAGACCTATGCCATGCAGCCCGTGCCCAGAGCATCAAAGGTGGCGGGTAAGTGCACCGTAGAGCACGGAAACAGCCTCCTTGATCCCCTCCTGAATGCTGGGCGTGCTCCGTTAAGAGCGTTTCCAGAGCTGATTTCACCAGCCTTGTCAGGTGTGGCAGGACCTGTGAAGGGAGGCTGGCAGACCTCTGCGCAAGGAAAAACTCGGGGACTGTGTTGCGTACTCCTTTGTCCTGGGTTTGGTGAAGATAGGGTTAATTTTCTAGTTGTCCAGTTTTTATACTCTATGTTGGACTGAGCCATGTATTTTCTCCTATCCCTTGTTGGTCTGGCTGACTGTCATGTGTTCATCTAGGATAGGGTTAATTTCCACAACCAGGATAGCCAGACAGAACCAGCCAATGGGATATTCGATACCGCACTGACGTCACCCACTCGATATATAAGGGGGGGTGGGGGCGCGGTGGGCGGCAGGCCAGTCGGAGCGGCATGTGCGGCGTGGGTGAGCGGTGCGTTGTACATCACTCGCTGTGCTACTACTAATGCTTGTGCTCTCTTTGCTGCCCAAGTAAACCCGGCGTCTCTTAACCCACCCGGCCTCACCTTCCGTTCTCCTCCCCGCCCCGCGGCGGCGGGGG
>NW_010389140.1:29363-34556 GCF_000710305.1 Buceros rhinoceros silvestris
GTGAGCGGCTGCGAGGAGTTCAGTGCCACGCTCCGGCCACAGGGGCAGCCTGCGGGGGTCTTCAGCTCTGGTGTGCGGCTGGAGTGGCCTTGGTAAGGGCTGTGGTGCTGAGGAGCTCCTGAGGGTAGAGCAGGAGAGAAGGCTGACCTGGCTGGAGACCAGTGCAGAGGTGGGCAGTGCAGGCATCCGGAGCTGGGAAAGAAAATGCAGCAAAGCTCAGTGGTGAGTTTATTTTGAAACAAAACTGATGGCACTCACTTCCTTTCTCTTACCTGCATACATACTCATGAGCAGCAAGAGATCTGCCCAACTGGGCTGTTCAGTGTTTGGGCACCAAGGCCTGTGTCCTGGTGCTGTGGTCGGGGGTCCTTGTGAAGACACAGAATGAGGAATGCTGTTACGGAGTTCTTATGTCTCCTGCATTCTTAGCCTGGTGACCATGGGTGGTTTTCCATGTGCCTTTCTGTACTCTTTAGGAGGTGACAGTGTTCAGTTTCTTACCCTGTCCCTCCTCTAAGTTATTAAGACTTGCTCCTTGTCATTTCTCTTGCATTCTGAGTGCCTGGAGGAGCTACCCCTCGGTATGTTGATGTCCATGTGAGCAGCTAAGCTGCATGCGGTAAACAGCTGCCACTCCAGGTGTTCCACACCCAGACTCTAATTTACTCTCCATTCACACCTATCTTAGCTTTTCTATTACAATTCTTTACTGTCCCTGCCTCTCTCAGATTACTGCCAATTGTCTCCTGCCCTAGGACACCTAGTGGCCCTTCAGTGGTTCCTGGGTAGGTCTGGTCTTCCTCTGCCCCTTTTGCTTGCGCTAGTCATCTCCACTTACATAGTAGTTTCCATTTTAGGAGAGAAAAATTAAGTCTGGAGAGGAACAGACAGCACTGTCAAAAAATTTGAGATGCCCTGACCAAGACAATCACCAGGTAGTGGCTCTAGTGAAAGAAATAGCTGATAGGTATATAGTGATAGAAATATTGAGATGCTCCAGGGACCTAGTGATAGGTAACCAGTTGGGCCATCTGGAAAGCGAGTACGAAGACCTCTGGCATAAGTAGCTTAGGAGTCACAACAGCAACAGCTCAGGCCTTGGGAGTGGGTAAAAGCTAAACAGTTTTTAGGAGTGGCTGCTTGGGCAGACTGGACTTTGTTCCTGAGGAAGGAGGTGAAATACTTACGTAACATTGTGTGTGTCAACATTCATGTCCAGGAGGGGAGCTGACCTCTGGAGAGCTGAGTTGGGACAGATAAAACACAGTTTAATCCTGTTAACCTCCTGAGGGCACTGAGGCCCTCAAAAGGGAAGCAGAATCCCTGACTTGCAGACTGTACTTGAGGGACTCCTGTCCCAGGATCTTGGGCTGAGTGTGAGAGAA
This sequence comes from Buceros rhinoceros silvestris, assembly GCF_000710305.1. NCBI lineage: Eukaryota > Metazoa > Chordata > Aves > Bucerotiformes > Bucerotidae > Buceros > Buceros rhinoceros. The sequence goes on from NW_010389140.1 coordinate 30,749, forward strand.
TCTTGCACCAGCATACTTGTGTTGCTGCCCCAGCTTAGCTTGGTGCTGCTTCTCAATCTGCACTCTCAGGCTTTGTCCGGAAGGTGCGAGAACATGGGGCAGTCACGACTGGTGTCTCTCCAGATATGCTTTATTAGAGAGGACAGGGAAGCTTCCTTCTTAGCAGGCTCCTAAAGCTTACCTCTCTAGTAGCTGCTATATAGCGTAGCTAAGATGTAGGTCCAGGTCTATTCCCGTCTCTCACCAGACCTCAGTGTTTCTGCTCCCTCTACCTGTTATCTTCCTCTCTTCATCTATCTAGACTGTGAGGGGAAGGTATGTTCCTCTGTATTTTTGTTGTACATCTTATGGTAGTCCTAGGTTCTCTATAACATTACTGACAACAACAAACTGAGCTGTAAATATCTGAGGACATTTATGATGTTAGCTTTTTAACTGCTGAAGAACTGCTGTGGTGGTTTAGATGCACTAGATGCTTTAGCGTACGGATAAGTATATCGTTGTCTGATTACTTGGTTTACTCAGATAACACCCCTGTGTAGTTCTGTTGATCCTAGAGTTTAGCTATTTGTGATATCTGTCAGAATCAAGCCCCTGATATCTCAATGTAGTGCCCTAGTTAAATACTGATTTCCTTTATTCGTAGATTTGCTTCGGTCCTTTCTTTTCTTTAACCAATTAAGGATTTAGCATGACTATTAATTCAGACAATGGACTAAATGATTAACAAAACTTGACAAAGTCAGATTTCTTCTATGTAATCTGCAAGCCTTGCAAAAGACAACTTCCCCAAGGCAAGCAGCACTTTAACCGAGTGAGGGAGGCCTGTCAGCATTAGCTTTGACATTTTGAGCAATCACGACAGAAAAGGCACGATGGGATAGGATTTTGTGGCTAGGGTGGCAAATCTGTAGATGCAGCGGATTCAGCACATGTGTACACATCTGTCCAGGGTGTGTCTGTTAGAACGGGGTACTGGAGTGTTTGGAAAATAAGAGTTAGGAAATCTCTCTCACTTATGCAGCATGTCTGATACTGCTGTCCTGTGCATGGATCTCAGGGATGCTTTTGTACAGAGAGCATTGGGATCTGCTTCTTGATGCATTCAGTAGAGACGGCAATAGAACTCATCAGCATGCAGTTCCTCCTGCACATTTCTCATGCACTCTCTTGCTGTCCCTGAAATATTTTACAAGCTTTATGAAATTCAGCATTAGGCAGGATTAAAAAACACCCTGGATTCTCAGGGCAATGAAAGGAGCATCGTAAAGAAAGCAGTGGAGAAACAGATCTGAAAATTTTGTGTCCAGTCATTCTGCTAGAGAAAGCCATGTATGACTTGATGAAGTGGTGGCAAGTCTTGTCCCATGTGGAAAGTTGGATTGGAAGGAACCTCAGCACCTCCTTCAAACAGATGTTTTTGTAATGCTGTGGCTCAGGCTGCAGGAAGACAGGAAGAAGAGACCAGGACCTTCAGCAGAGAGTGGAACTCATAGTACTCCATAAGGAACAATGTTCAAATCAGCTGTGGATGAGAATGAGGAGTTTCTGCTGATAAACCTCAAAGCTTGACTTTCTGCTAAGTCCCTTCCCCTATGGCCAGGACAGCACCATGGTCTCTCCTCTCTGACCTTGTAGGGGCAGCTAGATCAGGGGCTCGAGGCAGCAGAGGCTAAGGAGCAAGAGCAAGGAACCCAGACCTGTGCTAAAACCAGCATAAAATCTGAATCACACCCAGGCTGCTGTTGTCTTGTTATCACAGTGTTATCAAGGCAAGGCTTGTAGCGTTATCTGTTTAATGTCACTCAGTAAAAGCAGCAGGGCTTTGTAGCTTGGAGCTTGCTAGAGCTTTATGCTGGACTAATGGCTTTGCTTTCTTCCTGTAAAGACCACATCCTTTAATCGGAAGTAAAGACTGACAGTTTACAAGGCAAATGCCTCTCTCTGTGGATAAGCAGCGGGAAGCAGTGCTGGCACTCACCAGCCTACAGAGTGGTGCAGTGAGAGAAAAGTATACTGCGTAACATCAGGCTCTCCTCAGGCTTTCGTCTTAAAAAACCAACACCCTGGCCACTGTTTGCTACCCCTGTACTTGCAGAAATCTTCTCAGCAACAGTATGAGCTAGATCAACTGGATCAGTAAAATGCAATGGCTGAAAAGTACTCCCAGCTGGGGTGGGAGATGGAACAGGCTGAGGATGAAAAGATCCTTGAAGTTCAGAAGACTGTTGCTTGAAGAATGGCCTAGAGGAAAGCCAGAGACTCCAGCCAGATGCTGTAGTTGGCAGATCTGGTTACTCCGCATGCCTTGGGTCTCTATTTCTTTGCCATTGGGATGTGCTTAGGCACAGGATGCAGAGAAGAGGTTTTTCCATTCAGTGAAGCGGAGGAGGAGCAGTGCTGTTTCCTAAAATTACCAGCATGAAGGTGTCCATCACTTCTGCCTGTGCAGCAGCTGAAACTGTCAAGAGTGACTGGAACCTTTAATTGTGCTCCTTCAAAGAGCTGTTCTCCTATGCCACTCTGCAGGCATTATGTGGAGCAGCAAGTTCATGACTCAGAAAACTCTCACTTCTGCTCCTAAGTACACAGGCTTTTTTTTCCTTACTGCCCCAGGCACATGACAAGAGAATTGTCACTGCAGCACATTGAGAGGTAGTGTGTATTTTGGGTTCAAATGTGCTTGGAGATGGAGAGATGTATGTGCTTGGTGAGACACTAGGGCAAAAGTCTTAAATGTAGGCAGATTTTCCTTGAAAGAGGAAGTTAAATCACAAATGAAAGATGAACTGCTTCTGACCCATAGAGTGACTGAAAATAACATTCTTATTCAGCAAGCCTAATCCTTGGGTGTACCTATGGCAAAACTTGCTCTCCTGACAGATCTCTAAGGCTATTTCAATACCCCCATAATCCCACCTGACCTGGCACCCTGTCTGACCTGTAGACCAATGGAGCTGCATGAGATGTGTCTTCTGCCTAGTGCATCAACGTGCTTAGAGAGAGGCAGATGCCAGAAAGGGGATAGGTCAGGGTTTGGAGTTTTTACTATTGGTATTGATTGAGTGGCTAGAGGTACACTTCACCTTAGCTGAACCTTAAATGGGTGTACCAAGAGGTGGTGTTGGAAAAAAATCAGTGCTGTACTGAACCACAGAGGGTAGTCAAAGCAGAGGCAATTAATATGGTGACTTGACAGCTCTGCTGTAAATCATATTTGTAAACCATAAAAGCAGGTGTTTCCTGCATTCAGAACACCAAGGTATCCAGGGAGAGTGAGCTTATTTATAAAGACAGTGCTTGGGAGCTGGAGGCTGAGGAGAAGCCTGGGCAACAAACCAAAAATCCAATCTTTCTGCTTTCATACATTCCCCTGGCTGGGAGCACATGTCATCACAGAGAGGCAGCCAGATGGACAACCGGTAACCCCAGTGGGCTGTCGTGATCCCCTTGAGCCCAGCGGGGAAACACCTGAGGAGCACCCTGCCTCTGGAGATGTGTGATCAGTGAGTGTGGTAGTGTCAGCTTGGAGGGGCTGCCAGGACTGCCGCTGTCCCCAGCTGACTCAACTGGACTGGAACCATCACCCGGGTGTGATGACCTGCTGTCTCCTCCCCCGCACGCAGCTGAACCTCTCTGTGACAGGGATGTGCAGGGGTCGCAGGCAATTTATGGGCACCTCGTGTCCGATGCCCGTTACCCGCTTCGCTAGTTTCCAACGAAAGAACGACCTTGCTTTCCCCCCTACTCCTCCTCTCCCCGCCCCAGGAGGGCGGGATAACAGCGCGGGGCAGCCTTTGGCATCCCA
>NW_010389141.1:0-420 GCF_000710305.1 Buceros rhinoceros silvestris
GCGTGGGCCGGGCAGCTCCAGCCTGAGTGTGTGGTGGTGTGTGGTTTGTGCAGTGTGTCTTAGAGCTTCCTCAGGTCTTGATGTCCTCCTTGCTCTTTGTGCTTGAGGGGCACAGCAGGTGCCTCAGGCACCATCCCTTGGGTCTCCAATGCCCGTACTCATCAGCATCATGCCTATTGGGTGCTGCTTCTTTTGTGGAACAACCTTGAGGTGTGGTTAGGTGTTGTGTCTCAGAAGTGTCTGGTTGGTTTTGTTTTGCATTGCTGTTCCAGGCTGCCTCAGCAGCTCTATTCTCCCTCTGTCCCTTTTCATGGTCTGAGAGCCCTTCCCTGCATCTCTCCATCCTTAGGTCTTAATGCCAGGTTTCTTGTGCATCTGTATCGTGGCTCTGAGAGGGCCTTCTCGTGAAGGGTTGTTGTG
>NW_010389141.1:621-1226 GCF_000710305.1 Buceros rhinoceros silvestris
TGACTGTCTGTTGTGGCCCTGTAGGTGTCTTTGCCTGACAGCACCTCCAGTCCCGCAGTCCTTTGAGGTTTTTTCTCCCATTTGCATCGTGTTGTCTGTAGTGTGGTGTGTAGCGTTGTTCTCTGCGTGTTTGGTTACTGTGCTGACATGATCTTGACCTATTGATCTGCCTCGACTGTTTGTGCAATGGCTGTATGGTCCTTTTTCATAGAGCAGCCATCAGCAGGCTCTGTGGGTGGCCATTGCCACTGGTGTGCTGTGGAGGTGCTGGGAGCCACCTGGGAGGAGCTGTTTGGGGGTCGTGAAGCAGGAGGAATCTTGCAGGTGTAAAAGCTTGGGTGTGTGTTCCCCATGGCAGTGGTTTTTGCTGGTGGTCTGCTCCTGTCTCATGGTCATGTGGTGGGTGGGTTGTCTGCATGGGGGGTGGGCGTGTGTCTGTGTGTCAGAGCTGGAGCTGCCTGGTCCAGTTCTGTAGCAGGCCTATGGCCAGGACCAGCAGAATTTGGTCACCTGCGGATCTGCCCAGAGCCTTTTGGCAAAGCCCATCCAGTCTGTCTCTGGATACACAGCTGTAGACAGCTGGGACAGTCATTGTCATGGTTTTT
>NW_010389141.1:1707-2556 GCF_000710305.1 Buceros rhinoceros silvestris
ATTCCTGACTCCCTTGAAGATGGAGCCTTGCTCTTTTCCATAGCTGGGCTGTCTCCTGTGGAAGTGACTGGCTTCACCTCTCCTAACAGGACCGATGGTGAGATGATCTAGCAGGGGTTCAGATGGGCACCTTAGGGGGTGTGTCTAAGGTACTGGATCCAGTGGCTTTTCACCAGCATGATGATACTCTTTTGTATTTGGATCTCTCAGGGGCTATGAGCGATGATGGCTGCAGCGTCCAACACTGGAATTGGACCTGGAGAAGATGCAGATCATGAGCCATGGCCACTCCCCTTCTACCTCTCCAGTCTGGCCAGTTGGTAAGCCTGCTAGGTGGTGGTGTTTACCAATGGACAATAGAAAATTGAACAGTAACCCTCTGTCACTGACAGCTGCTGTCCTGAGCGTGATTCCAAGAGTAACAGCTCTACAGGCAGCCACCTACAGCAGTGGATGGCCCCTCTAGACCTGTTTTTAATGATTCGCCTAAGGGAGAGGAGGACAACTCCCCATTTGCCTTCACCTGGGAGGGAACATGGTGCCTTTCACCACACAGGGGGGCTGCACTGCCCCCACCCCAATTCTGTGTTGCCAGTGGGGAGGGGCTGCAGGTGTGATAGCGGACGGGGTGAGCTGTTTCAGGGCCCTAAAGCGGAGACCAGGTCAGGTCGTTTGTCTGGTGTGTGTGCAGGGTCAGCCTCCCTGTGCCGGGGCTGGAGCTGCTCTGCCCGGGGCCAGAACGATGTCAGTCAGGAGAAGAATGTCAGTCCTTGTCCATCGTTAGCGTTGCTGTGCCCAGACTGTCCAGTCACAACCCGGACAGTCCCCCTGGGAGCCTGCAGCCGCAAG
>NW_010389141.1:2983-6242 GCF_000710305.1 Buceros rhinoceros silvestris
GTCCTTTGTTGTTTGTGTTTTGCAGGGGGGACCCGAGCCTCCACATGTCAACTGTGAAGAGCAAAGGCCAGGCAGGTGAGGGGCCCAGATGAAGGAGTGGAAGGGGGGGATGGCTGTGGGCAGGTGGGGTTTGGGGCAGCATCTCAGCATGTGCCTTTGGCTTTGGCTTTTGCAGGTGCTGCCCACAGGCTCAGAGGGATGAAGGCACCTGCTGATGAGGGGTCTGAGACTGTGAGGCTCTTGGGGTCTGGGTCTGCATCTCAGAGCAGAGACTCCTGGGGCAGCTTGGTGAAGTGTTTCTTGCTGTTTCTGCAGGTGCTGTGTGGGCCGTCTGTAGAACTGGAGGAGCATTTGAGGTGAGCTGGGGAGCACCGAGGAGGAACATAGGGCTGGGGATTCCTCACAAGCCCCACAGTGGGCTTTGGCTCTGCAGCCAGCACGTTCTTTGGGAGCAGCCCAGCAGCGTGTGTGCCTTTGTCAGGAGCTGTGGGAAGGGGACTGGGGAGGAGAAGAAGTCTCTGTAGAAGGGAGGTCATCGTTTCCTGACCTACTTGGCTTTGTTTGTGCGGTTAAGATTAAAACAAATGTTCAACAAATGTTTATTGGAATTGTTTCCTTGGGCAGGAGAACACAAGAATTGGGAGGAGGAGGAGAGACTCTCCCCTGGGCCCCACTCTTTCTGTGCTGCTGCAGTTGCTTTTTTTTTTTTTGTCCTGCTCCCTCTTTTTTGGTCCTTCTGCCACTCCCTTTTTTCTCCCTGTGCTTTTGCTGTGGTCCCCTTCCATCCTCTTTTTTCGCCTTCCATCTCTGTCCCTCAGCCATTCCCTGTTTTTTCCTTTGCCATCTCTTTGTCCTGATCTGCATCTGTCTCTTCCCCCATGATTAAAATGTGAATATTTCTTTCTATCTTTAAACCTTAGTGGCACTAAAAACCTAAATGGTACTTTAATGAAACTAGAAATGGGACTGAAGGAACCTATAGGAATTTTTGCTGTGGGATTTTGCATTTGCTGTGTTCAAATGTTCTTTTAAAGGCTGTATAAAGCTGAAGCTGGGGCCAGTAGAGTAAGCCAAGGGCCTGTCTAAAAAATTTAAATTAAATTCAATTGCTTATTCAGGCTCTGCTAGGTTGCAGTCACCTGAGGTGTTGGTTCTTGGAGGCTGAGGCATCAAGTAAGCTGCTGAACTGAGGCTGTGAAGGGCTATTCCTCTTTTCATACAGATACCACAAATCTACTGGGTTCTGATAGATGTTTTTCACCTGCCCTGATCCAACCAGCATTCTTCTGGGCAGTTTGCCCACCTAAACCAGGCCGGCAGGCAACATCTACTGGTTTCTGGGCACTACCTCTTGGACGCTGGGGTTGGATAAGTTCTTCTGCTGAATCTCTTATTCCCAACACAATCTATTCATTTCATACTGGGCTTTCAGGAAAAATTACATTAAAAATATATTAAAATATATGCAATGCAAATGAGAACCCACATTTTTCACGATTTGGTGAAAAGCAGAGTGATGTTTCAGCAGTGGTCTACAATGTGATCTTCAAGGAGGTCTTCTGCGAAGGCTGGCTGCAAATCTCGCAGGTGTTAGTGAGAGCTGGATCATGACTGTGTGGTTTCAACGCGTTTTTCATACCCTGCTGTTGAGCTTCTCTAGTCAATGCTATGATCTGGGGCATGTGGTCAGGTCTCTGTTGGTATTGAACGGGGGAATGATGGATGGGTTCTGCCCTGGAGTTCTGCTCGTTGGTGAGGACAGCTGGGAATGTGAGTGATGGCAGCTCGCTTGAGACATTAGTGCATTGTCAGCTGTAAGTTTAGCAATAGCATTGCGAGGAACTGAGAAAAATCTGCATCTCCAAAACTACTTCCAAGGCTTCCTCTGTAAACCGTGTGTTTGTGAGCAGAAATGGCATCTAATGTTCTGGGTAGAACCAGGTCTCTCTAGTTGTTTTTTTCCAGCTTGTTTTAATTTTGGTGGGCTTTTCAGTCCCTGCTAGATCTTTCAAAGAAATGCTGTTTTCCTTCTAGGGAGAATGTAGACTAATGTGAGAACATCAAAGGGGTGAGATTCAGCCTCTTGTGTTGTATCTCGCAGAAGCACCGCTGCGGGTCTCTGTTGCCTTTCTTTTCATCCAAGATCTCACGTAACTGATTAAAGTTTCAATACTCGATTAAGATGACGCGTTTCAGTTCCTCTGTTACTGCTCTCAGCAGAGCAGACTTTCCCAGTGCAGTGTGTGTTGGAGGGTCTGCAGGCCTCTGGTGGCACGCAGAGAGAAGACAGAGCAGATGGTGACAGCTTTCCCTTGGGATCCCATGTTAACATTTATATGAAAATCTCATTCGTTAGTGAGTGCTTGAGTGACTCTTGGGGCGTTAAGCAATGAACTGCAGACAGAGGAGGTCTGCATAACCACGGGTGGGATGGAAAGCAAGCATTTTAGCTTAAAATGAACCTTTCTGCCTTGTGCCTGCAGGATCTAAGCCATCGCAGCATCTGAGCCCTCCGCGGTCATCAGCCTTTGAGCCTTCCCATCAAACAGGTTCAAAACTAAATGTACTTTACTAACTAAAGGCTTGTGCCCTCGGGCCACTTTCTACCTGTAGAGGGCAGGAATTTCAGCACGATTAGTGGTGCTAATTAGAGAAGAGTTCTGTAATCTGCCTGGAATCCTTGAAAGAGGAGCAGAGATGGAAGGAGTTAACTGCTGCTGCTCTTTACCGCAAGGATTCATGCTGCAAAGCTCTAGGAATGACTTGCTGACTTATGGCCTGCCTCTGTTTGCAAGTTTTATGATGCCATCCAGGACTAACCGATTTTGCCGTTAAAGGGAGAGAAAATGATAAAACTAAAAAGCAGTCTGTAAATTCCAGCAACAAGGGGTGCCAACCTCTGCGTTTGGTAAGGGATGGGACTTGGACATTTTTATGTTCCTCTTTATTTGCAGTTTGGCTTTAGCTGGGGGTGACAACATTAATTGCTGGGAGGTAGAGAACAGTGCCACTAATAACATGAGTTTATGGGACTGTGGGATGGTTTGGAAAAGCAGGAGGATGTTCCTTCGTATTAGTCTTAATCGTGTAGTAAGGAATTGTTAAAAGAAGCAATAGAAACTTTTAGAGGAATGGAGGAAGGTCTACAAAAGTTTAAATGGTGGATGAAAAGTCCAGGCAGTAAAGGTGAAACAAAAAAATAAGGAGATTAAGCTCTACAGTGAGGATCTAATGTTTCCCCCCTTCCGCCGCCCCGCCC
>NW_010389141.1:6330-13018 GCF_000710305.1 Buceros rhinoceros silvestris
CCTCGAGCCTCACCATGTCTGAGAACACCCCTGGGTTTTACAGGCAGCAGCAGAATTGTTTTCAGCCCTGTAAAACCAGTGGCTGTCTTGGAGAAGTTGAGCACCGTTCCCTGTGTGCTCTGAAGGTGGGCAGCAAACTGCAGGGCTTTGCTTGCTGAAGTGCTCAGATGAGCTGCGCTTGCCGTGGCAGTTGTGTAGACTACAGCAGACCTCTGTTGACATTTTCTGAAGAAGACTCGGTAGGCTGCTGCTTTCCCCTTGGAACAGCTTGCAGGGATAGTGCTGCTTTTGGTGGGTTATTCCCCTCACCACCCCCACCCCTTTCAGAATTCTGCTCACTTACGCCCAGAGCCAGTATCATCATTAAGAAGAAAAGGAATTGGAAATCGGTCGTCTCTGACTGGTCGATCCTTTACTCTCATTACAGCTTAAATTAACTAGGACAGCAATACCAGCGTGGCAGGAGCAAGACACTGGGGAATAAAGTGTCAGGGTTTGATTATTTTTTCCCCCCAACCAAATAAAGGGTTTATTTCAACTGTGTAATGAGTGCTGTCAGCTCTACAAAATGTTCTTACTCCATATTTTTTGCTGCCTCCTCATAATTCAAGGGACCAGCTTAGTGAAGCAAAATGTGAATGGAGTATACTTGGGAGTGGAATTTTGAGGCGGGAATTGCAGACTAGTTTTCATCAACAGGCAGAAGCTCACAGGGATCATCACTCAACCTGGGTAACATGTCTTCACTCTTGTAATCTGAGCGAGGTACCAAAGACAGGGGGGAGTTCATATAACTGTAGAACACAAACATGCCTGATGAACCAGCCGGTTCAGCCACGTTGCCCTTCGGGCCACCCCTTAGGATGGCCTCAGACATGGGCACGTTTCCCATATGGTATCTCAGGGACTTGTATTCTCATTGCTGGCTGGTACTTGCAAGAGTTGGGAGTCTCAGATCTATCTGTCTGTCCATGTGGATAGTCGTAGGCTTATACCACCACAGTATCTCATTTCTGAGTATTTGATTTTTATCCTCCTCTAGCTCCTGCGTGGTACGCAATAAAATTGAAATGATTCCATCAAATCTCCTTGGGTTTTCCCTTACTGTGGCAGTGCAGCCTCCCTGTCTGCTTGCACAAAAGCCAGGCCTTGCAGCAGCACCTGATAAGCATCAGGAGCTACCTCCCCCCCCGGGGATATCGGGCTCCCCCTTCTCTCGGGCCTTCCATCAAATCTCCTTGGGTTTTCCCTTACTGTGGCAGTGCAGCCTCCCTGTCTGCTTGCACAAAAGCCAGGCCTTGCAGCAGCACCTGATAAGCATCAGGAGCTACCTCCCCCCCCGGGGATATCGGCTCCTCGCAGTCTGGGGTCCGTGAGCTGCCTCCTGCCTGCGCGGCCTGACAGTGACCCCGGCTCACACTGCAGCAGGGGATAACCGGAGCCCTGCCGGAGAACCGTGTGGAGTTGGTTCTCCTGGAAGCAGCAGGCGGTGCGGTTGGAGACTCTCCCCGAGCCTACCTCTCCGGGATGGAGCGATCCTCACCGCGGCGCGGGTGAGTGACCCCCTTGGGATCACTAGGTGAGAGACTCTGCCTTTATATCAGTGACCTCTGCACACTGTGGGACATCTCGCTTAGAGTAGATTCCGGAGTGTTCAGAAACTTATTGTGCGGTAACAATTGTCAACCGACAGCCGAACCTGTACGGTGGGAGTGCCGGGCAAATGCGTTTGCACTAAAGCCCCGTTTTTCGAAGAGCTGGTGCTGTCTGGTTTGTGGGTGCCTCCGCGACACTTACCTAGGAGAAAAAAAAAGACAAGGGAAAGAAAAACAGGTAGAAATTGAGTTTGCTAAAAATAAAGTCGTGGTTTCTGTTTTCCCTTCTATTTGGGAGGAGTCTGGAAACAAGCTGAAATAAAACCACTCATTAAATAATTTAATCTGGAGATTAAAAGCTACCTGAATGCAAAAATTTCATTGGAAATAGAAATTTCAGGTAAATCCAGTGAATATGTAACCTCTCTGTTGAGCAAATGAGAGTCAAGGCACAGGCTGAGCCAACAGCGGTTTGGAAAGTCTGGGTTGAACACAGGCTGCAGTTTTATTCCAGTCACTTACTCCCGCAAGTGGTAAATCAGGGAAACCTGAAAGTGGCTCAAAGGACAGTTTAACTGGTTAGTGTTTTGATCTCATCTTGCAAAGTTGGTATGTGAAGCAAGTATCCCACGAAGTCAGGAGGTCGGTATTTGTATGTACAAAACGCTCTGGAAATGCTGTGAATTTCCCTTTCTAATTTTCACCTCGGTTTTGCCCGTGGCTCCTTATTTTAATACGAACAATAAATGAGAAAAGATAGATTAGTGTTGAAGGAGGCAATCTGTAGTCCGAGCGAGCGGTAAGGAACAAACTGAATTAGTCTTAAGAAAATGTTCTGTTCTCAATGAAGTCAGCTCACGAAGTCTGTTGAAAATCACATTTTTATTTCTTCGAGGGGATGGCATCAGAGGGACTGAGATGGGAGTGATGCTAATGTGTCGCTGTGGGGTTCAGCACTGGACTATGGATGCTGTCGGATAAATTCTCCTTCCCACATTTCCGTTGCAAAACTGGTCTTACAATAAAAGAGAATTTAGCCTCTTCTAGATATCGTATCTATCTTTAAAGCTAGAGGAGCAGAATGTCATCCCTCAGGGCTGCGAAGTCTTTCAGCTGAAGAACCCTCAATGTTAAGTCGGATGGTCCTCAACCAGAGCGGCTGGAAATTTTGTGTTCAAAGGTGTGTTATTAGGTTCAGGTTTGCATGAAGCACCCAAGGCTGCTCCCGAGGTGATGTAAAGCTTAGTTGCTTTCCCAGTGGGTGGGGTGGTGAGGAAACTCTCCGCAGGAATATATTTACTTACAATTTGCTTGGTTAGCGTACTGCAGCATGACATTTATTTTTTGGTGGAAACTAGAAGAGCATGCAGATTCTTCCTGATGTCCCTTGTGCCAGGTAGTCTTTATCTTCATTATTGACCTCTTTTCTTCTAGTAGCTTGGTCCTCACAAGTTCCCTAGGCCCAGCACATTTCCCTGGGCACTCCTGCTTGAGCAGGCATGTTATATGGAGGTGAGAGCCGGTCTGTCTCACAGGGCCCGCTGGCTGGTGTAGCTGATTACTATTTCTGGATATCACTTCCAGTTTATTCCCAGCGTGACATTTTTGTGGCAAACTTAATGAGGTTTTTCTTACCTCTGGGAAATTAAAAAAAATAGTCATCACTTATTCAGAGCTAGTCTAATATATTTTCAGGGATGATGGGAAGAAAGTAGAGGGAAAGGGAAGACACCTTGTGTTATGAGTTGGTGGGGAAACCAGACTGCAATGGACTGGTTTCAACAATGAGAAACTACCAAGAAAAATAAATCCCACCGTCAGTTTGACTTCTGGTTAAATCAACTCACAATTCTTGACATACTTAAGAGTTAGCATAAAGTTACCATGGGTGGGATGCCATTTTCAGGAGTTGCTAGAAGCTGTTAATGATGTTAAAACATATGGAACAGATACTAGTTCTTCTGGATGCTTCCTTTATCACAGCTGGAAAAGTCTCAGCTGTGAACAACACCTAGCTAGAGCAACACCTGAGCTAGACACCACCTGAAGTGAGCAATAACAAACATTTAGGAAGAAGAATAAATTAACCCAAATTTGGTCCTGTAAAATTTGCCCCAGGAGGGTAAGTTATTTGGATGTAGTTCTTTAGCTTTTCAAATAATTTAATTACATTCATTACAGTTGGTTGGGAGGTTCAGGGAGTCATCTGGAGTGATAAAGGATGACTTAAATTACCAGACAATTGAAGGACACTGAAAGCCAAGACTTGCTGGTAGTAATTTGGGAATGGTTGGTTTCATGTGTAAATAAGAGAAATAGAATAGAGCTTGTGGCTTTCCTTCTAGACCTTCACAGGAGGTACCAGCAGGAGGAAGACATTCTGCTGTGAGCTCTAATGTGGGAGTCCAGTGTGCTGTAGAGCAGTCTTGATGATATCCCAGTCAAATCTATCTTAAGGTATCATTGGTAAATGGCTACCAGAGCAGTGCGTCTGCCTGCCTCTACGTGTGTGGTACCTTCTGATGGATCATTATGTTTCCAGTGCACCATTCAGTGACCTTGGAACAAGGGTGTATGTGCAAGTAGCTTGTGCTGATGATGAATTAACAGGCAAAAATTAGAAGATTACAGCAGAGGGTCCCAAAAATACAAATGCTGCAGAGGCCTTGAGGGTGTGGGATGCAAAATGGTAACTACTTGGACCAGGAGTGGTCATTGCTGGTTCTTAAAGGATGTAACTGTGCACACTGGATAAAGCGCATATTAAGGATAATGATGAGAACCAAGAACAAGAGTCCAACATAGAGTAACCCCACCATATACAGTAACACTTGAACATAACATGGAATTTATGCACCAACTAGGAGAGAGTAAGTAATACCATTAGGAAAGCCATAAAAATTACCTGTGCAGACTCAAGGGAAGAGGAAGAAATCCCGTTACCAGTGTTATAATCCTTCTGGTGAGGATTATGGGATGCTGCTGATGTAAGGACTTTCAGGTAAGGGTGGGCGTAACACTAGAAAAAGGGGTTCGCTGTGAGGAAGTTGTGCATGTGTGGATTTTAATTACCTCAGCATTGTGGAAGAGCTGTTATAATTGGTGCTTTGGACTATAAATTTGGACTATAAATGTTCCCACCATTGTAAGTGGACTAATGTAGCCAAGGTGATGCAAAAGGTCTGGAGGCAACTGGCTTTCAGTGGAGATGTGGTCCTCTCTGGGCAGAAGTCGTGATAACAGCTGAGCGTTTAGGCAGACTTTCAGTAAAGGGACAAGGGTTGGTTGCAATTTGCCTGAGAGAAGGGTCCTGGGAGGACTTTTGCAGCTGAAGCTCTTATGACACACCTGCATGCTGGTTCTCGAAAGGGAGTCATGGGGTGGAAAGTGAGCTCCTAGTTTTAGTAAATGGGTAAGAAAATAAGAAAGGAGGAGAGAGTGACCTCCCAAATCTTCTACTGAATGTCTGCTATCACAGTGGATCAAACAGGGTTGCAGATTCAGCCAAGCCCGTTTTCAGGCAATAAGAAATTGTTCTTCCTATTCAGGAAGACACGGGTTGTATTGTACGGCCAAGCTCATTGTTGAGTTTTAGTGAAAACTGACTCTTTTTATAAAAACTACTTCTGAAACAAAAAGTTGAAGCATCTTTTTAAAAAAAATTATTAGTGAAAATACCTAAACCATAGGGTTTCACACTTGGGTTTCTAAAATGTTAATGTCCGTATGCCTGTTTCTGAATGTAGTTTCCTGTTTCAGATGATAATTTTCAGATATTTTGTTACTAGAGGTGATGTTTCCATCTTTTCTCATTGTTTGAGATCAGACTTCCACAAGTAGCTGAGGCAGTGAAGAGTGCCCCTCCCGTTGCTGTTGGCTCCAAGAGAAGGGAGAAACACCATTGACTTCACTTCCCGCATTTCCAAGGTTTCAGACCAGGCTGTAGGGCAGCAGTTAGTGAATTTGGCTTCCTCTTGGGAAGGCAGCGAGTTCACAGTTCAATTGCTGCTCCCTTGAGGAAAGCATCTTAGTACCTACTGAGGAGACAGCCACTGTCTCAGACTCCACGGAGACCCTCGTGCTGTGCCGTGCTCCTGTCCTGATGTGGACATAACCCTTGGGACCCGATCTGCCCCACGTTCCACCAAGCTGCATTTCTACTTTCAGGCCTTCTATGAAGTCCAAGCCACTTGCGGCAGCTCCCCCTCTCCAATCTGTGCCCTTACGGCCTGTTCCTGTGGATTTCGAGGAGGGGAGGGGTAAGGGGGTGTCCTCACGTTCTCCTTCAGTCGGCGCCGCTCCTGGTGGTGATGCGCGGCTGCGGGGTTCGGCTGGGGACGTTTTCCTCCTCTCCACTAGGTGTCGCTGTTGTTCCGTAGAAGCGCACAACAGCGGCTCCGCTAAATTCCTGACCAAGCCGCTGTGATGGAGCTCTTTGCGTCAACCCCTTCCCCATCACCAACCACCTCCTCCCCACACCATCATTTACTTTTTCAATTGTTACTGTCACATCTAGAATTTACAAAATTGTCACTTAAGAGTAGAAAGTGACAATTTCCTTCTAAATCTCCGAGTTGTGGAGACCTCTCTCACCCTTTTTCTAAGCACATTAAATGCATCCAGCACATGGCAACACTTTAAAGAGCGAAGCAGCAAAAAGAGAGGCTATCCTTTTTAACCCTTCGGTGAGTTTACACCTTTAACCTTGCAAAGAATTTCTAATGAGCTTTAAATTCTCTACTATTAGTGCAGGGATTAAAGGCATGCATTGTGAAGTTTGTCATTAATTTTAATTTTGGGTTCTTGTGTTTTCATCTTGTTTTGTTACATGAGCACTTAGGAAAATCTATTTTTAAAGAGAATTGTTGTCTTGTGCATCTCCTCTGTTGTGTTTGTCCTCCCTCTTTCCCCTCATTTAAGGATACAGCCAAAGGAGGAGGGCTAGTGCAAGCCTGTCTGCTTACTTCCGTCTGGTCAGGCGTGGTCATGGCTTCCACTACACTAGCTTCAGCACTTTACTTGTGACATCAGTAATCCCATGGAAAACCCAGGAAAAAACCCTGGAAATCTAGAAAAAAAAAAAAGATGCAAAT
>NW_010389141.1:13134-13481 GCF_000710305.1 Buceros rhinoceros silvestris
GCGTAAGATGTGAGTTTTGTGGGAGACAAATGTGAGGAGGTGGGGGATATGATCCTGTCTATCCTCCATCTCCATGGGGGTTTAGTTCTCCACTGGCATTTTAGGAGCTCCAGCTGTTTCCTGGGGACAGCAGGAAGCAGCTCCTGGAGCGAGGGAAGGAGTGAGCTGTTCAGGTTCAGCCCTAATTAATCGTGAAAATCCTGAGTTTTCTCTCACAAGCTTGACTTCTGCCTTGTTTCCTTCCACCTGCTTAGGAGACCTTTGGTAAAACATGCTAGTGCAGGAAATACTGAGAAAGCTTTCAACCCACTATCACAGCAGGTTGTTTAGGGAGGGTAAACCCTCCA
>NW_010389141.1:13592-18311 GCF_000710305.1 Buceros rhinoceros silvestris
CATATATCCAGCTGAATGGCACCAAAGTTGTTTCAGGCTGTCTGCAGCTTCAGGAAGGTGATGTTGCGTTGGTTATCCTTAAATCACAAATCAATGGCTGTCTCTGCAGCTAAAGCATTAGGGAACAGTGACAGCTTCCCGAGTGGTTCAGGGACTCATCGTGCAGAGAGATACTGGCCGTAGCAGGGCTGCGCTCTTTAAAATCCAGATTGCTTTCCTGTATCAGGGACTTGCTGCGTGGCCTCAGCCTCACCTCGCCTCTCCAGTCTTGCTTTCTGATTACCACATCACTTCGTTGTCAGTGTGGGCGGTGACCAGGGAAAAGGGTTTGTAGGTTTAGCTGAGTGTGGCACAAGTGTTAATTAATAATAGACAACTTACGCTGCAGAAGAGCTGGTTGTGTGTGATTTTGGAAGTCCTCCTCAAAGGCCTGAAAAGACATGAGCAGCAAGCCTTTCAGCCAGCTCCTTGGAGGATGGTGGGTGTTTCAAATCTGTTAAGTGACTTTGGGCAAAAGCTGCAAACCGTCTCCCTCAGTAGCCATGGCTACGTGTGAGGTGTGAAGCCTCTGGTCACACATACATACTTTCAGACGAAAAAAAATCGAATTTCTCAAAGCAAATCCTGTTGGCTTTAGTTCCTAGTTATTCTAGTGATTTCTGCATGCATTATTAAAAAATGTTTATACTGCCTAATTAATCTGAAGTTGTTCATAAATTTTAACTGTCTGTAGTAACAGCCTCATAAATTGGCTCTCCGTGGTTACAACTCTTGAAGAAACTACTTAATGTCTGGTAGCATGAGTAAAGAAGTCACGGGCAGGGTGTGAACTGTGGAGTGTTCCTTGGCTGTGGAGGCTGCAATGGAGGTGGACAAGCAGAGCCACCTGGAAGACCTTGTCCTGGCCCAGCCCAGGCTGTGCTGGCTCTAGCCGAGATTTTGTGTGTCTGACTACACAGTGCACGTGGTTGTCTGTACTCATGGCTAGCAGCACTCCTGCAGTTGCCGAACTGACCCATGGGGACCAACTGTCCCTGAAAGAACAGAGTTATTCTGGAGACAGTGCCTTGAAGATGCAGACCAATGAGCCTTCTTCAGATTGTGGTTCGTTTGCTTTTACAGGGTGTGGCTGTTTCAAATCATCCCAGAGGATATTTTACACAGGGTGTGGGTATGACGGGATAAGTAAGGGCTTGGATATTTGGAAGTTGTGTACATTCACATGGCTGTTTCGCAGGTCTAATTTTCGTTTGGTGTGTGACAGTTGGTACTGGATGGGAATTTCATTGCTACAGGTGGCGCCTTGACGGGAAACTTTGGTGTAGGACAAATGGAACGGAAAGTTCAAATTATAGCCACAGGCTTAAAAGATGAGAATCCCAGTGAATAATGCCACAGGTGTTGGCTGTTGGTAGTCCCTGTTCCCTCAGCTGGGCAGTATCAAGCATCCCATCAGTTCTGGGCCTTGTGCAGCTTTGGCTCTGATGTCTTTTATTGACTTCAAAAGGCACTACCTATGGATATCATTGAAGAAGGGTTTGACCTGAATGTTGGTCAAGGCTTTATTAACTTTTCTTTGTTTGTCCTTTTATAATAGCTCACTTCCTGCCTGAAATGAGCATATTGGGCTTCATTGGTCACCTCTGCTCGGGATCATCCTAGTTTAAAAGCCTTGACTGCAAAATTCAGCAACTCTTGGCTCTGTTCTTTAGAAGCCATGAAGTATCTTGATGGTCTTGGCTAGCTTGCAGTTCCCTACTTTTGAATTAAAGGGAAACTTTGAGAATAATTAAATTCCCTTGAAACTGCACAGGAAGTGTATCTGTGTATTGTCAGGGTAAGGGAGATCAACCCAAAGCTCCCAGGAAACCATCATGTTATTGACTTATGACTAAACTGGTTCAATGGTGTACTTCTTCTATAGTTTTCTAGATAAAGGAGCTGTGATTGGTCTTATGTTTTTCATAGAATCATCTGGTTGGAAGAGACCTTAAAGATCATCGAGTCCAACCGTTCCCCCTGCACTACCAGGGTCCCTAAACCATGTCCCTCAGCACCACATCTACACGGTTTTTAAACACTTCCAGGGATGGGGACTCTACCACCTCTTTGGGCAGCCCGTTCCAATGCTTAATAACCCTCTCTGTAAAGAAATTTTTGCTAATATCTAACCTAAACCTCCCCTGGCGCAACTTGAGGCCATTCCCCCTCATCCTGTCATTCTTAATATGGAAGAAGAGAACGACCCCCACCTCCCTACAACTTCCTTTCAGGTAATTGTAGAGAGCAATAAGGTCCCCTCTGAGCCTCCGCTTCTCCAGACTAAACAGTCCCAGCTCCTTCAGCTGCTCCTCATAGGACAAGTTCTCCAAACCCTTCACCAGCTTTCTAGCATTGCAACATCGTAAATAAAGCATGTAATGCTTTCCAAAGGAAGAGCAACATCAGTCTTGGTGCCTCACTGGAGCTCATTATAGGTGGTGGTGGTAGTAGATTTGCAGACTTCAAGTTAGCTATGCCTGAAGAAGGGATTTCTTACAAGACTGTTCACCACTTGGCAGCTAGTGTTTGTTCACAGTTGACCTCAGTGAGAATAGTGGAAAGTTTCTGAACCCTGTGTTTTGTTTGGAAATCGCCCTACACCCCCTGACAGTTCTTCCTAACTCTGGTATGAAATAACGTTTCATTTTATAAATGAAGAGACAAATCTATGGGGAAATATTCAAACCATTTAGTTTAACTTGTAATAAAAAGAGGGGTTGGAACATGCCAGCCTTCTTGAATTCCTGTTGTGTCTAATTAATGGCTGGTTTTCCAACATGCTCCCATTTGTCACCTATGGATAGATGCAAGCCGGGGAGATGGAGGGCATTTCTTCCAGAGCCTTCTGGTGATTGCTTGTTACTATGGACTGAGTTTCGTCTTTGGACAGTTACTTGGAATTTGGTATTTTGTTGCTGATATGGGAAAGAGCTGTCAAAACCAATTTGAAAATCAAACCACTTCTTCACTTCTGAGGAGTGAAGAAGCCTCACTCAGATTAAAAGCCAAATATTGAGTGAGATTTGCCAAGAAATTCAAACAAGGCCATGTCCTGAAGCCAGTAACGGAGACTAGGAGGTCAGTGGTGTGTCTGTGGAGACATGGAATTCGCTCTGTGATTCTTATTCAGTTAATCTCTGCTATTTCTCATTCAGAGGAGACCATTCAGATGGTTGGCATTAGCATTTTAAAACATAGCCGTGTTGAACTTCTTGAGTACACTGAAGCCTATGAATGCAAAATAGAGTTTTCCTCGTCATTCACCCCTATCCCATTGTATCTGTTGCTTGCAGATCATTTTACACATACGTGGACAGGAGAGAATGCCTGATATTGGAAGGTGTTGTGATGGAGCTGTTTTTCCGCAGCTGTGCTCCCAAAGGTATTTTCTTTACCAGGAAGATGTTTATGCTTCAATGTTTGATATCCTGTTGAAAGATGAATTGAAAGTCAGTGGGTTTCCTTCACCTCACAGACATGAAAAATAATCCTACAAGTGGTGATTTGAATTGCCATCTTGCCAAGTCTTGTCTGAGAGTACCAAAGCTGCAGACAAAAATGTTTTTAGAATCAGAATCATAGAATGGTTTGGGTTGGAAGTTCATCCAGTCCAACTCCCCTGCAGGGAGCAGGGACATCTGCAACTAGAGCAGGTTTCTCAGAGCCCCAGTGTCCAACCTGACCTGGAATGTTTCCAGGGATGGAAACATTTCTATCGCAGTAAATTATTTCTATAAATTTTGGTAGTCCATGCAAATTTCAATCCTGTAAAGAAAAGGAGAATAATGGTCTAGTACAACCAGTTTGGAATAACTCCCCACCTCTTACACCAGTTTAACAGAAAGCCTACCTTAGGTAGGTACAGAAGTTGCACTTGGTTTGAGAACACAAAAATGCCAGCCGCCTTTTTACCGTGTTACACCAACACTGCAGCATGCATGTAGAGGTGCTGGTTTAAAAATCCCAGTCTGTTATGTTTTTTGAAAGGAGAGTAATTAATGTTTGGGCAGCATAGGTACATGTAAGTAGTTTTAACACGCATAGAGTTGGAATTTAACTACTGCATGTGTCTTCTATCACGGCTTTAAACATATGGTAAAGCAGATGCAGGAATTCTGCAGAGAGTGGACCACCAGAATAATGGAGGTATGTAGCTCTTAGTTGTGGTCTCACAAATCAGGATGAAATTATTTTCTGCAGGCTGAAAAAATGGTTTGTAGAAATCCGTTGTTCTGTGTTGATGAGCTCAAACTGTTGAGCTGGCTTTTTTTTTCTTTTTCTTGCATAACCAGTAAGAATTTTTCTTGAAAGACCAAGACTTTATAAATGCTACCTGGTAGTCAACATGTTGCTGTCACACACACAAAAAGCACTTTTGAAACACAAAGCAGGGCCATCCTGAAAACCCCCTAAATGCCTCAGATGATGAAAGTTATCATTTCTGAGACGAGGGGCGGGATTGGCAAGGAGACCCTGAGAAGATGCTGATCAAAGTGGTTGCCCTGTCATGGTTTCAGCTGTGCCTCAAAGGACCAAGCAGCTCACCTACATATCTTTGAGTTTAAGCTTGGTTATGAGTAGTTTAGATAAATGAACATAAAACTCCTTTAATCTTTCCAGAATGTTATTTGATTGCTCCATGTTTTGAGAAGAATGCCTTCTCTTCCGCTCTGCCTG
>NW_010389141.1:18404-25997 GCF_000710305.1 Buceros rhinoceros silvestris
CTAAGTCTCCTAGGTAACACAGGAGAGGGAAACGCTTACCAGACATCTGTGGTGCGTAGCGCGACTTGGTGCTCTGATAAACATGGCCTGAGGAAAAGCAGCCGTTCATGGTGTGGTCAGATTTGTTTTGTGGGGTGCTAACATCTGCAGAGCTGCAAGATAAAGAAAAGGAGGAAGAAATCAAGCTTCTTCACTCCAGCATGGCTTTTATCTCATCCTAAGTGTGAGGGTCTTAACAGCCCCATTTTCCTTTATATTCTGAGCCCTTCTCTATGGTTAATCTCCTTCGAATTTCTTAGCAGTTGATTAACCTCCTTTTTTCACGACACGAGGAAAATCAATATAAAAACCTGATAGCTCAAATTCAGTTTTTTATTTTTGGAAAAGCCTTAGAAAAACCTAAAAATGGGGCTATAGGTTGAGTCTGAACACCACCCTGTCCTTGCCACATTTTATTTTTAGAAACTTCTGTTCTGAGCTTTGCCATTGGTACCTCAGATCTGATCTAATTGTTGGAGACAAAGAACTGCTCTGGCTGTCTCTCAGAGGGATAATCTCTTACGCTGAGAAAAATCTTTAGACTTAATTAAGATGGTTTTATCGTTCCTGTGGACTTCCAGAGTGGCACAAAAAGGCACTATTAATGCTTGGAAACTCTCGCTATTCTAATCCAGTGATATTAAGCAGGGGTTTATTTCAATGAGGGTAACAACCCTCTCCAAGTGGGACTTGTTTTGAACAGAGCCATGGATTATTCCTTTGTCTTCTCTAGAGACAGAACTCAAAAACTTACTGTACAAATACTTTTACACCTCAGAAGTGGTACTAAATTCAAGACCCCAACTGAGCTGTCATTTGGAAAGTATAAATATCCTCTGAGTTTACCTCTTATAAGGCTTTTTTATTTTTATAGCTGTTTAACAAGGAATGTAAAGATATGCAGCTGATCAAAGGAGGCCCCCTGATGTTTTATGCGATGTGTCTGCCTTTGACTGGAACAAAAAATAGATCTGAGAGTACTTTAATCTGTTGAAAGCAGAACTGTACTTACAGTATGCGTCAGATCTTGGTTGTTTGAAGTGACTTAGGACTTTCTCATCTGACTCGACATTGTTTTACTTCATTGTTCGTGTATTTAAGATAAAAGAAAATCATTACTATTTTAGTTAACACAAAGGAAGTAGTCCACAATCACCACCAAAGCTTCCCCATTCCTCGTCTGTAGGCTTTCTGGATGCTTTTTTTGAGTGGCTTCATGTATACCTTTATGTACGGTTACATACTGCTGTTAAATTACTAGTATACTACATCATGGCACTAAAGAGCCGGAGGACGATCCTGTGTAAGCATCCAAAACTCTTTCAGGTCTTCACTTTGGTTTGCAAATTTGGGCTTGGAGTCTGCTCTCTGAAGTTTACTAGTGTTTTTTGCTCTTGACTGGAGTTTACGCATCAGCTGGGCAAGAAACCCTCATAAAAGGTAGAAAAGCATGGGCTCTGGAGGCTCGCTTTTGGCCTGAGATTGCTCAGCAATTCTTTTCCAACAATCGGTGTCTATTTTGCTGCTTCTCAAGAAGGGCAGTTTGGAGGCCTTTGCCTTCCAGCTTAACATATGGAGCAACCACTCGTGCAGCTGTGAGATTTTCTTTGTGAATTGAATGTTTTCCAACTTCCTAGAAGATGAGTTTAACACGTGGGCAGTTTATTTCCAGTCACTGGGCTAATACCTGTCCTACCTCTATTGCCCCTACCTCTCCTAGGGATCTAAAGCCAAACCTGCCGTTTCTGCTACCATTGATCTCTTCTGGCTTGTTCTCCTGGGGTAACAAGCTACACCAGCCGCAGCTCCTGTGCAGCTTCCCTGGTGGCCCCAGGTATTTGACTCCACTGTACAGTCTAAGTAAGTAAGGCATTAGCTCCCACCTTGATACCCAGCAGCTCAAGTGCAGCTCCTGTCCTGGATTGGGTCAGATGACTAGCAGAGGGGTTTGCTGGGAGTAATGGGAATAATGTGGAGGTTGCACTACTGGGGGCTGTAAGAGGCTGAGACCAATCTGGTTACATATGCCTGGGACTTGGTTGCATCCCCATTCCTGTCATCCTGCCGTGGACCCTAGAGGACTTGTGTGTGGCCTCTAAGACAGAGCTGCTGTACCTCCTGCTTTCCATGTTACACTGTTCTTTTGGTTTTGGGTCATGATAGGATACATTGCTCATCGTGTTGGGAAGGTCAGCCATTTCTCCTTGAGGCTCTCTCCTCCCTCCTCCCTCATTCTCTCCATCAACCCCTCATTTGAACCAGTTGTTTCATCCTGAAGAAATATTTGACAAATCCATCCTTGAAACTTGTGCCCTCTAGTGAAAAGTTCTGATCTCAAAAGATCTGCAGTGAGGGAAGACATTTTGCTAGAAACGTGATTAGCTTTGCTCAATGTTGACTCCTTGGTCTATGTCTTAGTAGCCTTTAATGACAGGCCATTGCCCTACAAACCAGCCTGCAGCATCTGTGCCTGCCTGACACAGGGGCAATGTCCCACCTTCATGGAACAGGAGGCAATGACTTGTTCCCATCCAGTCCTTGAGCCATCCCAACCTGGCTGTTGCTGACCTCAGAGGGAAAGGCCTCTTTTTGGTGCTGTTGCACCAGCTGAAGTCCACCATCTCGGCCAGCTCTGGCTGTTAGGTATCATTTCCCCTCTACAAGCTCCTGCG
Organism: Buceros rhinoceros silvestris; assembly: GCF_000710305.1. Classification (NCBI taxonomy): domain Eukaryota; kingdom Metazoa; phylum Chordata; class Aves; order Bucerotiformes; family Bucerotidae; genus Buceros; species Buceros rhinoceros. The sequence goes on from NW_010389141.1 coordinate 21,116, forward strand.
TAAGGACTTTCTGACCTGCCTCATCCAAAACCTGCTGCAATGTGAGCTATTTAAGCAGTGTTGTTCCAGGTCTTTGCTAAATTGTATGGGATGGAGAGAGAGAACAGAGAAGCACTGGGGGATGAAAGTCTTTTCAGCTGCACAGCTATAATAATAATAATAATAAATATATATGAAGAGCAGTTAAGTTTCCTTCCCTGTGTCTTGTCTAGGGAAGCAACCCCTGGCTGATGCAGTGAGCTTCACTGTTTCTGTTTTGATCTACTTTAGCTATTATTACACAGGGTTTTTAACAGGGGAATTCTTCCCTATCAGGAAGTAATTATAATCACAGACTGAAACGTTTAATGGAACAACAACCACATTTTTATTTATTTTTTTATTGCGGGCATATGTTTCTCTCCTGAGTTTTGAAGGATGCTGCTACTTCCTCTTCAATCACGGAAAGGAATGAGCCATGACATTTCTTTTTAATGAAAATGCTGATCTACTGTTTATCTTCATGGAGCTAAATGAAAAGTTTCAAAGGCTGACTTGGTTGAATACATTTGTGGTTCAGTCTGCAAAATGTGGTGCTTGTGAGAAGTTTGGTTTTTTTTTTTTTCCCCATGTTTAAGTGGGTTTTAAGAGCAGGGAAGAGCTCAGCCTGCTTAGCATTTCATCCCTATCTGGGTCTTTGCTGACTTGTGATAGATGGTTTTACATGGCAAGCAAATCTGAGTGTTGAGCAGTGGAGTGTGTCTGTTAGGGATGTTTAAAACGATCCTTTCCTGCCAAAAGGGAAGCAGCATTCAGGTTTATAGAAGGGGATGGATCATCCAAGATGACATCTCCTGTGTGGTTTGTTGCTTGGGATTTTTTTCCCTTTTTTTTAAGGTTTCCAATATGGTTCCTGTTGTTTTTTTTTATAATGGAGGAAAATATAGTAAAGACACAAACTGTTTGACAAAAACTCATCTTTCCCTGTGTGCACAAGAAAAAATTCGGCGATTTTCTTTTCCTCTTCAGAAAGATCATGTCTCTGGCAGCTCCGTCTCCCATCTTTCTCCCCTTGCTGATGCTTCTTGGAAGGATGGTGAGGATCAGAAGGATGGCAAAGTCCATCCTCTGCCCACACGTGCGTCTCAGCTGAACCATTTCTGGTCCCTTTGGGGACTGGGACACCCCAAGACACGTCCTTTGCTCTGTGTCTCTCAGTGCTGCACCTCACTCTGCATGAAGAGGCAATAGCAACAGCATCATCTCAGCTCCTCTACCAGCACCAAGGGAGCTGGTTTCCTTAACATGTTCATAGTCAGTTTAAATAAAGAATATTTAAGTGTTCGGCAGTAGCCAATGTTCTGTTGCTCACAATAATGTAACTGTATACATTAGAGCACCAGCATTTGCTCAGGGACCAACGTGAAGAGTGCTGCTTAATAACTAATGTGAGTTGGCTTAGTTGTTCACAGAGAGTGGGTTTTCAATAAACAAAACATTTACCATGGTAATGATACAGCAGCCACACACTGTGCCAAATGACTGCTGCAAGTAATTTGTGGTGGGCATGGGAAAATTGCCATTTGTGAGTTGCATAACACTGCTTTTAACGGTACCTGGAGTACTTGAGAGGGGCTAGGTTCTGTTCACAAAAAGTGCTTCCATAGCCAATTATCAAATATTAACTGGGGAGGTGAAAAAAGAACAGTACATTTTGTATCGTTCTGGCTTAAATTTCAAAGCTTCCACACTTCAAAAAATTAACAGGGGTGAACTACAGATTTAGAAGCCTTACAGAAGTTTTAAAAATTAGCAAAGTCAGTGCAACAGGGAGAAAAATCCATCCTGCCAGTTCACCCTCCCTCCCTCCCTCCCCCTTATTTCAACAAATTTCCATTTAGAAACTTTTTTTGTGTATAGTTTAAGTTCTGTCTGAATCAATTTAAACTAATTACAACAACTAGGATACTCCCTTTAAAGGAATCTGCAGGTTTTAGCAACTCTTTTTATTTGTCCAAAATACCTCCTTAAACTTTCTCATGCAAATAGGTATGTCCTGAGACTTTAAACTTTTGAAACTCAAAGAGAAACCTATTTTTCTAGTTTTTCAGTTCTAGCAGCTTTAACTTGCTTTAGGCCATTTCAAGTTTTGCCTCTGTGTTGTCCACATAAGGGTTTTCTTTCCTTCTTTTCCCCCCTCTTTTTCCTATATTAAATTTTGCTGTAGTGGATGGTGTTATTTGTGTATGCTGGCAGGGTAGCTGTTAGTTGGAAGCAACTAGAATGAGATTCAGCCAGGCAGGGTCCCTTGACAGCCATTTGATGAACACTGCGCTTTCAGTCAATGATGCGAAGTTACACCGTGCTGTCTCTTTAAATGGCAAGCAGCAACCTACCGGTTCCTGGAAGATTTTTCCCTTGCTGGAAAAATACGAGCAGCATAAGCACATAAGCAATGGAGCTCCCTGTAACCACTTTCCCCCCTCATTAACTGAATAATGGGAACAGGAATCTCCCCCACCTTTTAGAAATTTCAGTCTCTGGGGTTTGTCATCCTATAAATCACCCATTATGGTACTGTACAATTCCTGGTTAATGAGATTGTTGCCAGCTAGAATGAGACAAGCTGTGGTGGGTTTTGTCTGCTTTCTGCTTCAGTCCTGGCAGCACACCCACCAGTGCAATAATTCATGTTAAGCATCAGATGACCAACACCAGAGACGGGCTTGGGAAGACCGGACATCTCCTAATTGCATCCAGATTTAATCCCCACATGCAGAAGGGGGAGGTGACCAGAACGATCAAAGAGCCGACACCTCTGTAGACCAAATCCTCCCCTTTAATGGTGACAAGTACTTACTCATGTAGTAGTACATGTGTGGGGCAGCAGTGTCACCTGTTCTTCCCTCCAGCTCTGAAGAAATCACTAAGTGCCATCAGTTCCAGTTTTAGATACCCAATCTAGAGGTAGCTCCACCTTTGTGGTTTGTGTAGTCAACTTTTAAGTGTGGAGGAATTATGGGTTCCCTACTCAAGGTTAATTGGGTTTCAGTAGAAGGTTCCTCTTTTCTTCAATAGCACATCCAGTCCAGTTGCTATCTATCCATCGGTGTCTCTTTTGTTAAATAATCCCTTTCTCTTTTGACTATCATTTCTGGTATCGTTTTCTATCAGATATATGTCAATATTCTTATAAGACGTGATTATCTTCCTCCTATTTTCAGATGTGGTTCCCTAAAGCCTTAAATCTTTTTTTGTTCGCACACACATTCTTCAGGATTCCCGATTTCTCAACCCTGAAGATTCAAATTATGTAAGCAGAGAAAGAAGAATGTCTTTTGGTATAGATAGGTGTATATCTTGTATTACACTTATAGCACCTTTCTAGGAACTTGTTATTCACATCTGAACAGGCACCTGGTTACGGCGATGTTAACAGTCCTTTCTAGGTGCCTTCATCTAAGTTCATTTGACTTTCTCCAGCCTACTGAACCCTTTCACAGGCTCTCCACCTACCTGGTTGTGCCCAGTTACAACAGCTATCTTGCACCTCTGTCTCCAAGAGCACGTGTAAACCTACCAAAGGGGTAAAGGAGATTTTTGAACTGAATGGCTTTGCACATAAGTCACAATTTCACTAATTATTACCAGTTTTGCTTATTGTCTCTAACTCCAAATGAAGGACTTGAAGAAATAGTCCCTTTTGATTGGACAGTTTCAGCCAGGTTTGTGCCAGATGGCACTTGGCTGGGTGTAGTCTTACTGCAAACCATGGCAAACCTGCCAGGCCCCTAGACCACAGCCTAACTCACAATTTGTAAAATACAAAGAACAATTTAAGAGGAAGAATTTGGCAGAAGTTGAGTTTGAACAGTCTAGTTTGGAGCGCTAAGGTACTAATCCAAATCTAATCTGACCCTACTTTGATAATTCTTACTAGCAAATACGCATTTCTGATATGCCCTTATTAATTACACACACAACGTATGTTTCTCTCTTATGTGTTATGGCTTCTCTTTTACATCAAGTTTTGTACTGGTGTTTGCTGCTGTCACACAGTAAATTATTTTTCTGCTGTAGATTAACAAAGCCACAATACTCGATGCCCTGGGCAAATCATGATGTATCTACGCTCATAGATCAGGGTGGCAATGAGTGATGACTGCTTTGCAAAGCAGAATGTCAAATTGATTACATACCACATATAAAGCATCATGGTAAAAAGCCGTAGTACTTTATGTTGTTTTGCCCTGAGAGAATATTTTTTTTTTTTTACAAGTGAGGTAGAGGGGATCCTGATGGGATTAATAGCTCTACAGATGATGTGAAGTCAGCAACAAGGTAAGCCAAATTCTGTCCTTGTTCAATGAGAAATCACCCGTGTTTGCAGTTTACTGTTTTCATCTTGCTTTAAAATGGGCCTTCCTGGCATATGAAGGGTGGCGAAACCTATTATGTTTACGTGAGGATACAGACATGGGTGTCCGTTGATCTACATGAAGAGAACAAACATAACTCTTAAAGACAAATTAGGCAAGGACCTTAGTCATCTTAGAGCACCTGGCAAGTTCGGGTGAGCCTACACGAGTTTACACTCGGGTCTTCCTCTAAACTCCAGAGACCTCAGCAGAAGCAGAACGTGACACCTCCCTTGGGTGAAACCAAGACTGGACCAAGAGGGCCTTCTGCTTCTGTGACAGCAAGACCATTTTACCTTTTCTGAGGTTCTTTGTGCTCCATGAGTGCTGATTTGTGAAGTTAGGAAAGTAAACATTTAACCAGAATCCCCCCAGAAGCAGAACAGAAAAGCAAAAAATTGTTTTTAATGTAGTTTCTTTTCTCTCTTTTGAAACGTTCTCAAAATTCCAGGAAATCCAGCAGTCCAGCTTGTACAATCTCCTGA
>NW_010389141.1:26092-29496 GCF_000710305.1 Buceros rhinoceros silvestris
GAACCGCTGGATTTATGCCTTATTTGGCATCTATTCCTTCCATCCTGGTCACTGCACAAGCAGCCATCCTTGCTTTTACATGACCCTGGTGAAGGTCCATTAGATGGATGTGTAAGAATGTTGTCCTGATGTGACGTCACTGGCAAAAGGATAATGTTAATACAGAAGCGAGTGCAGATTTCTGCCTAAATAAGCAGCAGCATTTTCATCCCTGTTTTGAACTCATTTCAATAAGCCCTTTAAAAAATGCAACTTAAAAAATGAGGAAAAAAGACTTTTTACAAATAATCTGTAGTCTGCGTTTAGAGTTTTTTACGTAAGATAAAGTACAGGCAAACAGAAAAGCAGCAGCAAATCCCCAGTATAGGCTCATGTTACGCGTTTTATGACAACGATATGATGCAAACAAGCATCCACAGCTGAATAATAATTAGTGGACCTGATTTGCATTTATACACAAAGCCACCTTTACACAATTCTGGGGCAATGATGTAATTATAAACATTTTTTTTTGGGCTACAACAGTGTAAAGGCATCTCAGTGTAATCATATATCGGGACCAATGGGGTCTTCTTAGCTGGGTTATCAGCCAGAACCTCAGCTTTGCTACCCATTTTGGCTCTTCTTCACATTCAGATGTTCTCCAGGGCAGTATCAGAGGTGGTTTTTGTAGGTATGATGGATGGCTGACCCCCCCACCCCAGTCCCAATTTAAATCTCCCATTTAGAGAGAGAGCAGGTAATCAACTGTGTGACCCTTGGCTTCCAAAGCTTTCCACAACTCTCACTGAATGTTTATGGCAGCAATGTGAATTTGAATCCGTCTTCTGCCCTTCCCACCGCGCCCTTACAACATCCCTATTTGTGAGAGATTTTGTAAGAAAAAGATCCAGATATAGGTCAGGATACAGTTTAGCCAAAAGATGGTGCTCATGTATCTGTGGAGCTGGTTGGCCAACACCGAGCAGGGAAAACATAAATTTTGCCGTGATGTAAATGTGCTGCGGAGAGACACGCGTTTTAAATTATGAACGAGCCTTATATTTACTGTATGACATAGCGAATGTAAACAATTTAATTTTTACAGATAACATCCAGCTTCTCTAAATGCATTACTAGATATTAGCAGCTTAGTGGTGTATTTCAGAGCTTAATAGGGTAAATGAAAATATACTGGAATAGTAGTAACCTTTGAATTTTGCAGTTATATTACAAATCCTGTGACTGACCTCTCTTCCCATTTCAAAAAATGAAAACAATCGAAACAGCACAGAAAATACCAGAAACATCTAAGTAGGATAAAGAGACACTGTACTTTTTGCCTCAGTGTGCTTGTATGATTACTTCGATTTATATTAGGTTAGATTAAGCCTCTAAAATCTTGACATTTTGGAGAATCATCATCAAATGGCAGTGGTTAGGTGTTGGGAGATGGATTTTACTGGTGACAGTACTGAAAGTATGGTTGGGCAGTAGGGATAGAGTCAGAAAACAAGTACTAGAAACAAGAAAATTTCCTGGTTTTCCTAATAAATAAACCAGCAATAATTCCTCCACCCTGTGGGTAAGCAAAAAATTTGCCGGGTAATTCAGTGGAGGAGTTATTTCCTTATTCCCTTCCCCAGCATATTTACGCCCTAATCTTTGAACGGGAAAAAAAATGGGGAGGTGGGTCTGTGCGTGTTGAACGCAGAGCCCACAGGCAAGGGGGAGGAAGTACTACAGATCTTATTTTCCAGCAGAGGAAAATAAGAGCAGGATTTTCAGGGAGAACCCTATAACCTGTGAGTACCTCACTTCATCCGTGGGTTTAGATGCAACACAGTGTGCGAAATACCGCTAAGTCACAGATGTGCAGAAGACAAAAAGTTCCCCATAACGCTGGGGAATATGACAGCGGCTGGTTGGCAGAGGCTCACAGACCCTCAAAATTACTATGGATTTGAGTGCCTGTGTCCTCTAAGAATTCTGCTGTCAAAAACGGGAGGAGAAAGTGTTGGTGTAACTTATTCACTCCACTGCTGCTTCATCTTCCCTCCCTATGTCGGTAAGTTATTCCTGTCAAACAGCAGAACCTCCAGGCTCTTAAAATGCTTCTCCAAGTGTACATTTTACTTTGTAATTTTACCAGAATGCACTAAATTTAAAGCGGTTTAAAACATAATTCTGAGGACATACTCCTCCCCTCTCAGGCGCTGCATTGAAGTCCCTTGTTTCTCTGCCCAGGAACTGGTGTAGTGTCTGAGCGCTGATAGAAATATTTTATGCAAAACCAATTCTTACATATTTTTCTATCCACTTGCCTCCTGCCTGACCGTGTGGGCAATACCCTCCACACCGGTAGACCATGCAGAACTTGTGCCACACATCTTGATTTTACTGTCGGTTTTCATGTTAACAGTTTACACCATGGGCGGTGCCTTTCCAGCCTTGTTCTGAATGTGGGATCACATCTGTTGCAATCCTCTGCAGTGGGAAGCCTGCGGGTTGGTTCACCATCTGTGAGGGGCTGAAGGGGCAAGAGCAGAGGTGGTCACTTCAGCGGCCCAGGTAGTGCAGCAGAGGCTGCGCGTTTGAGGATGTGCTGAGTGAGGCTCGTGGTATTTTGGTCTTTTTCTGCAACGCTGAGTTGTGACATGAGAGTGCTCCTTGCAGGTGGGATGGAGTTTCAAGCATGTGTTTTTGAGGGTGGTCTTTAATTCTGATCACATGCCTAGTTAGTCCAACAGGCAAACGAAAACACCAGTTTTTTCATGATACCACACTAGATGTTAAATGGGTCAGCAGCTTCTTGGCCATGGGTGTTGTACTTCTTTTGTTTGAGAAGAGGGGAAACAGAATAACAGTTTCAGGGTCTCTTATCCCTTACTCCCAGCAGCTTGGTAACCCCCAGGGCTGGCTCACAAGCTAATTAGAATAAAAAATTACAAGCTGTTTTGTGGCAGCGGCTCGGAACTTTTCCAGGTTCCTGGCCTACACTAAGAGCAGAAGTTCTCTGTATTGAGCAAAACAGCCAACTGCTAGATCTGATCTCAATTCAAGTATGTATTAAGTGCCTGTTTTCCTGCAAACTTCTGTGTTAAACCAAGCTGACAGGGTTCAGGAGGTGATAATTTCACAGCTCACTTTTTACTTTCTCTCTGCAGGTGTGGCCACGATTATTTCCCTTTTGTTTCTTTTGCAAACATGTCGATCTTTAAATGCAACATCTGGGGATAAATATAATGAAAAATGCTCCTACAATTTCCTATCAGGTTTTTGTCGAACACACAGAAACTGCCTTCAACATCTACATCCCTGTCAAGGATATTAATGGGAGCGACAACCTGTGTGGAACAAATGTTTGCGCCTGCCCATTATCACCACTCCCCCCCCCCCCCCCGCCCCCGCAACCGCACTCACAA
>NW_010389141.1:29582-32737 GCF_000710305.1 Buceros rhinoceros silvestris
TTTTGCCCCCTGCCGTTATCCCCCCCCCCCCCCCCCACCCCCGCCCCAGGAATCGGTATCACAAATGGGCAACAGAAAAGATACTGGGCAATAGAGAAGATACCAAGTGTCAGAAAAGAAAATGTGAAGATATATCTCAGGCTTTAAAACTTGTGTGTTGCAGAGACTGAAAATAGTCAAGAGTGTATTTTTTTCTTGACTATAAAAGGTAGAAACCTTTGCACCTGACTTTCCATAGTCCAAGTGCTTGTAATAGAACATGAACGTGAATTCTGAAACAGTTTCAAAATCGAAAAAGTTGTTTTTCTTTACATATATGGCAATTTGTGGGGATAAAGAAACCATAAACAGTAAGCACATGCTACTGGAAACAGCATGTAGTGTTTTCTCGTTGTGGTGCTGAGGGACGTGGTTTAGGGACCCTGGAAGTGCAGGGGGAATGGTTGGACTCGATGATCTTAAAGGTCTCTTCCAACCAGATGATTCTGTGATTCCATGATATCCAGCAATTGGAGAACAAAAGCAGAATGATGCATAGGATTGAAGTCAAGAAGTGGTGTAGACTGTTCAAATACAATTACGGCTGAAATTAACGGTCCTGCAGATCCACCTTAGGCACAGAGACACTTCCTCATAGGTAGCATTGAGTCCTGTGTGTTAGTTTGTATTTAAGCTGATTTTGAAAATAAAAATGGTAACAGTCCATGTCAAGAGGCTTTAGTTGTTGTTGTTCAGAAGTAATTGTAACTGGGGAGTTGATTTAGACCTGGACCTGTGAACACAGAAAGAGCAGTTTTGTGTCCTTGACATTTTTATGATCTTTTGAGGTCAAGAGCAGGTGTGGGTGCTGGGAGAGAGGGGGATGAAATATTAACCAACGCTCTTAAAATGTCAGAATGTCATTTTTATAAGGTCCAAATACGTCCATTCCTCCTGTGGAATAGTGCATTTTATATAATAACGTATTATCCACAGTTTGTAGCTTTTTGAGGTCTTATAATAGAGAAAATCGGCTGCTATCAGCACCAGGCAAGCACGGGCACACAGTCTTTCTGAACAGAATCAACAACTTCCAGCTGGTTGCAGCTGCAGAAGAGCAGCATTTACGTTTCTGATTGTCCTATGTTTTAGTTAATCTTTAAAAGTAAAAGAACATGAACTGCTCCTGATACAGTACAAGAACTAGAGAGTAAGGGAGCAATGAAGTACGCAACAGTGGTGTGAATCGCAGCAAAGTCTGGGGGAGAGCCGTGTGTCGGGGTGAGATAGTGTTTTTGGAGCAGCGGGGTGAAGAGCAGGACTCATCGCCCGCCGCAGCAGCACAGAGTGTGATGAAAAGAGCTGGTCTTCTAGTTGCAATCAGTAAGGAATTAAGGAAAATTAAAAAAAAAAAAAAAATTAACTTGTGGGCACAAAGCAGCCCCTGTTTAATGGAACTCCAGAGCAGCGTTGCTTTTCTTGGAAATCGTTTCAGATTCTGTCTTTTGCACTAAGTTTATTAGTAGCAACAACTAGAAAGATGTGAAAACTGTTGCCACCCAGCTGAATGTCGTGTAGCTTTCACATTGCGGTTGATGGTGGTTGTTCGCTTCTCCTGCTCTTTTCCCATCACGTGTCTTTGTATTCTTAAGTGAATTACAGGCTTTGTAGAGATTTTAAAGGAATTATTGGAACGCAGATGTTCGTTCTGCTGAGCAAACTGGGTAGGTTTGTTCTCTGCACCCTACTGGCAGAGCAGAAGATACATGAGGGAAGGTGTTTGTGGATGATATGGTATTTATTTACAGGGCTGAAGGAATACCTTCACTTAAAATTTAAAATTAAGCATGTACACCTCAAACGGATGTGCCTTTATTTGCAGAAGGGGTGCTGGCACCAACCTTTGAGTGGAGCCCCTCAAATCGAAGTGTTGTCTCAGACTAGGCAGAGAACACAGTGACAAAGTCCAAAAGATCATGAATAGAAGTGTCAAGTCAGGCCTGGAAAGTTGTGTGCATGTCATGCTGGGAGATGTAGTAGGTCTGTATGCAGGGTGTTATCGCAGATCTGGTGGGAGACTTCGTACCTGGAAATGTAAGATGGGTTAATCCAGGATAAAGTGTGAAAGAAAGCTTTTTAATGCGCAAAGTCGATTTCCTTATCTTGGATTTTCTATGCAAGACATGATGGGAAAACAAGAAGGAACGTTGTGACACTCCTGCTGCTCTGTGTGGGTGTGTCTTAGGATGATGATATGGACCTTTCTCATGTAGTTTAGCTTCTACTGGCATGTGTAAAGCCCAGAGCAAAACTTGTGATCATCTTCAAAAGCATCTGTGTGTTTTCTGCTTTATAGGATGTTTAATTTAGGCTTGTTGAACGTATTCTATGGTATGATAAACTTGAATGTAGATTGCAGGATAACTGAGGCTGGAGGGGACCTCAGGAAGTCTGTGTCCAACCTCCCACACAAAGCAGGCCAGCTAGGGGGTCAGACCAGACTGCTCCGGGTTTGATCCAGATGGGACTTGAAAACCTTCAAGAATGGAGATGCTGCAATATTTTTGGGCAAACTGTGCCATGACTGAGCCGTCCTCACAGAGGAAAATCTATTCCTTATCTCCAGTCCAAATCTCTCTTGTTTCAGCTGAGGTCTGTTTGTCTCGAGTTCCCCTTGAAAGTGTCTTTCAGGGTGCTGTGAGTGTCAGCACCTGCCCAGGGAGCCAAGGGGAATAATGTGGCTGCCTCACCAGGGCCCGTCCACCATCTGAGCGAGGGAGCAGGGTGGGGGAGCCAGGCAGCCCCAGCTTGAGGTGACCCTTGACATTGCCTACACCACTCTGCACACCTGGGCAATGTTCACGATGTCCTCCTTGGTAGCCTATCCCTGTTCCCAGTTTCTGTGCACTGTCGTCTTGTGTAGGAGAATCGTGAATTCTCAGTTCAGTCAAGTCAGTCTTCTGATTGGTTCACAGGTTTTCCTGAGTTTTGGGATGGACCATTTTTGCACTTGGAGGAAGTGGACCTTGAAGCCCTGCCATATTTCCTGAGCCCTCTCTCCCTTCAGAGCTTCAGATCCCTTCAAGAATCCCAAACACCAGTTCTTTGAATAACCCTAAGTCTCCTCTCCTGAAGCCTGGGTCTGTACTCTGCCACTCTCATTCCTCTCTCTTTCC
>NW_010389141.1:32833-45306 GCF_000710305.1 Buceros rhinoceros silvestris
CTGGATCCCCTCTGGACTCCACCGTTCAGCGGCCAAGGCTGCCTTTGGTTATCACATTTTCAAACAGCGCTTTCTTGTTGGTGAATAGCAAACCCAGTTGTGCCTTGGTCCCACTGTCTGCTCCAGGACCAGTATGAAGGAGTTATACCTGACACCCTCTACAAACCTTCTTGACTGCTTGTGTCCCACCATGTGGGCTTTCCAGCAGATATCAGGGTTGTTAAAGTCCTCTACAAGAACCAGGGTCAAAACCTGAAGTTATTTAAGGAAGGTTTCTTTAATTTCCTTACCCTGATCAGATGGCCCCACCACAATGTCATCCTCACTGGTCCCTCTTCTGCCTCTGACCCACAGCTCTCATCCAGCCATTCTCCACCCCTTAGCAGAGCTGTGACATCCAATCTGTTCTCTCACGGAGAGGTCAACTGTCCTCCTCATCGTCCCTGCCTGATTTCCTGATGAGCTTGTGTCCACCCATTGTTCTAGTCATGCAGTGTCCCACCCTGCCTGTTACTGTGAAGATGCCGTAGCTCAGAAACCACACACGGAGGTGCAGCTCCTCCTGCTTGCTTCCCAGGCTGTGTACGCATGCTCGAGGCAGGTGGCCCTTTGCCCTGTGCTGAATTCCTCAGGTGTCTCTTGCTCCACTTGCTCTGCATCCTTTTGGTATGTGATGACTTCAGCTGGATGCTGATTCTGTAGCGGGTTCTGTATCCGCGCTTGTGCGGGGCAGGATGTAACAGGATGTAGTTATTAGCTGTTGAGTTCAGTAAAAATATAAAGTGAAATAATGATTAAGATTTAGGAAATAATTGTCTTACAAAAGCCTATTGAAAAGGAGAAGTGATAACAAAAAAAAAAAAAAGCTTGTTGCTGGGACAACCAAAAATGGAGCTGCAGGTGAAATCATTGTCAATGGCCTGAAAATCTAGAATTTTAATGCTCTCTCTCCTCTCACCAAGTACCATGAATTAATTTTTCTGTGTGCCTGACCTTCTTTGTAATCAGATGGCGCCAGACTGTTACTTGCACGTAGCTTCATTGGCCAATGCAACCCCCACGCTTGGTGCACCGCTGTCACCCAAGTGATGCTTCGCTGCCCCTCTCCGACTTTCCCGTTTGAGTGAAATCCAGACGCAGATGATCTGAGCTCCTCTGTTGCTGGACGAGCCCATGTGCGACTGGGCTACTTTCAATTACAGATTACTGAAAGCTTTGAATTCTCGCTCCAGACTAGTAGTTATTAACGTTGGTATCACGCCGTGATAAAACCACGTTTTTAATCTTACAGTACTTAAGGTACAGAAAGCATCTCTGCTGTTTGAGATTTACTGGCTTCCCACTGCTCGAGTTCACTCTGTCAGCAGCAGAGGAGAGTCAGCTTTGAGTTCGCAGGTAAAATGGAGAGAACTAGAAGAAGCGATTGTTGTTCAAAGGTTCTTCTGTTGGCGAGGGGAAAATTACAAATTGTCTGCTTTGCTTAATTAAAAAAAAAAAAAAGGCAAAACAACCCCTGCCCCTCCAATCTGAGTAACAGATGGAAATTATAGCAACATGGTAATGGTCAAGAAAGTCTTCAGTCTTATCTCTTCAGCAGTTCAAGCTATCTTAAGGTTCCTGTGGCTGGTGTTTAGATTTTAAGTGAAAATCCCTTCCCAGGAAATATCAGAAGCGAAACAGTGCTGAAGATCAAGAATATTCTAGTGTGGACGCGGGAGAGCTGAGCTGGGGTAGGGCTCCCTCAACTCAGCAGCTGGGGGAAGTCGTGTTTTGTGTTATTGAGCAGTGAAGGCTTTTCCCTCGCTCCCAAGGTTTTCTGCCGACACATTTTTGCCATGAAAAGCTTTGGCTGACCTTTTTGGGAGTTTTGCAGACAGAACACAGGAGCTTTACCTTCACAGCAAACTAATCCCTGAATTCATCTGCTGACAGTGGTTCTTGATCCTACTCATTGGTAGGGGCTCGGAGGATGTGTGACTGCGCCGAATGTGCTGCTTCTGTTTCCCACTTGGACATCCGTGAGCAAAGAGCTCAATATCCTGATGGATAATGAGGTATTTCAGCACCAGCACCTCGCTATGTAGTAACAGCTTTTTGTGAAATTACGTAGTCTCACCACCTCCGCCTTTCTTTTTCTGACAGCCAGTGTTAGAGCCAGATTCTTTATACAGCCATTAAAACTGCTTTAATTACTCCAGTTTACCCCAGTGGAGGGTGCTGTGACTTTGGCAGCTTCTCTTTAGTGCAACCTAATTACATTTACACAGGCAACAATTTTCTCTTCATAAATCACCTGATCTTGTCAAAGTGGCTTCATCTTTTGGGGAGCAGGTTCCGGTCAACTTCCAGCTTCCTAAAAAAATTGTGATTATAAGCATAACTTTATACAGAGGAGTTGATCTGAGCTTGCTTTGGCTGGCAGAGAAAGGATGTTTGCAGAGAGAACTGGAGAGTGAGGCATTGCAGCTAAAATAAAAATACAAAGCAAGCAGGATTTCAGAGTTGTGATGCAAGGCATGCTGGCCTTCAAACATCTTATCTGAACTGCTTTCTGCAGGAGGGCTTTAAAATTTCTGTATTGTTTTAGGCAAATTGCCATCCACTTCTGGTCTGTGAAGATTCCTAGATCTACATTCCTCTAGTGAGCTGGTGTCACACCACTGTGGGTCTTCAGATTGTGCTGGCAAATACAGACTCACCTTCTCCACGGAAAGAAACAGAAGACATAGGTCTACACCCCTCACCTGATGTTGGAAATCTAAGTCTTATGTTTTATTTAGCCTTGAAATGAAGAATGACCATTTTATTGTGGTTTTTTTTAAATCAAAGTTTTCCACAACAAGCTGTCGTCATGGATATTTAGAAACAAGCTTTGCTTGTCTTTAGGGAAGTTGCTGCTGTTTGTGCAGATGGGCTACCAGCTCCTTTCTTGTTTCTAAATGCTGCTGTAGCTGCACCTCCAGTGCGTCACTGTATGATACATGTGCAAATTATCCATGAAGAATTCACTCTGATTTTCAGCAGCTTCAGAAAGCACATTTATGTGTTCATTTATCTGGGAGCACATATCCAGAAAGATTGCTAGTCAGGTAGAAATGTCATCCATGCCTCTCTCTGATAAAATTTAGATGAATAAAGCTTGGAGAGGAAACTACAGAAGGGATTCATTGAGAGATGACAAACTGTTAGAAAGTTCATTTTTGAAAAGCGCAGAATAACATCAGAAAGCAAGAGAGATAAAGTTTTTATGATGACCACAGCATGACTCCAGCTTTTATCTTTACTAGCAGATAATGTTTCACAATATCCCATTGTCTTTCCTTGGAAGGAGTCTCCAAGATGCCTGAGGAAGACTCCTGTCTGCTCGCTCCAGTTTCAGTGATGTACCGAAATTATACTGGGCTGCTCTTTCAGTTTGGGGTGTTTGGGTATCCAGTGTGAGAATATTGTGGGTGCACAGGAGCAGTGTGTTTGGAGTCAGAAGCAGGAGCTCCTCAGCTCCATCGCATAACACCCTTGGAAAAACACCTGCTCCCCTCAGTCATGTGCAGAGAGAGGGGTGACCTGTCTGTATTCGTGCTGGATGCGCTGGCTCACTGGCAAGGTTTGGTGTACAGCGAATGAGCTTTACAGCTTGTAAGGGACTGTTTGAATCCAAGTGGATGGGGGGTACCAGAAGCGGGAAGATGAAGCTGCTTTATTCCCTGTGTTGCAGAGGAGGAAGGAGGTGGGGAAACCTGAATGGCACGACAAAGCTCTGGAGAGATCGGCTTCAAAACTGAAGCCAAATTTCCTGAGTGCAATGTTTTAATAAACCAGCCAACAGCTGTTGTTGGACCTGGGTGTGTGTGTATATACACATAAATCAGGGAACTGGAGATGCTGTGATGGGGTGCTTCAAAGACAGGAAAAGCAGGACAGCGCTAAATTCATTCGTTAACAAGACACTCCTGGTGAGCTGTCGGTTCTCACACGATGTTAATCTTCAGTGCTCTGTGTACAAAACCACTATTCTTCACCGCTACTGTTCTGAATCAGCTGTCAGCACAGGAGCAGGGAGGCGACGCCATCTTGTGCTGGTGGCCCCGGCCTCTGGTGGTCCTAGTGGCTGTCCACAGACACACTAGTCCAGTGTGCTCATCTCTGGATTCATATTAATTATTGCTGGGCTGTTAGCAATTACATCCTGAGTGGGGAATTCATACTGTATAAATATCAGAGGCCTCTGTAGTTACAGCTTCCCAGGGCTGCTTTGGGAAGCAAGGTGATAAACATAATTTCTTACAGAAAGGAAGTAGCTACTCAACTATTTGCCTCATACATGAGACACATAATGCTCTACGTACGGGCTGGCGAGTGGAATTTTAATTGCTTTACTGGCATTAAATTGATATTTACGTGTTTGCAACCATCAGAGCAAACCATTCTTTGAGTATTTAAACTGGCAAGCAAAATGTGCGTTTGAGCAGACGCACGTATGTGTATGTTTGAGCTTTTCAGGTGGGATGTACTGGGTCAAAGAGTGCCAAACTTCACCCGGACCTGTGTGGGATTTCTTGTTGTTGTTTTTCTTTTACAGCTAGGAATAGTTGAAGTTGCTATGGCTATTCCTTCACAATACCCCATCAGCGTGCTTTAAATGCAATGTTTTTCCCTCTTGTTTGAAATTCTATTTTTCTCTGGTGCAGCGTATTTTTGGAAGAGGTTTGCATTAGGGAGGACTTCAAGACCTCTTGGTGTAACAGATTAAGATTTTAGTGTTTACCTCTCTGCTTTACCCCTTTAATGGATTTTATTCACTCTGTTATCGAGTGGCAGGAGGGAATGAGGGCTGTTTCCATTCACACTCTGGAATTATTGATAAATTAAGCTAAAACACAGGCTGGCAGAGCTGAGGTGCAGATACACGTTCTTCCAGGATCAGAATAAGCTGCTGGAGTTTGGAAGTTGCTAAGGAAAAGAGTAATGCTGTGTGATAGACAAGGCACTTGCTCGTAGGTGGCTTTTTTTGTTTGTTGTTCTAATAGTGTCCCAGGCATCTAAAGCTCTGGAAATTTTTTGGTGTCTCAGTGGTGTTGGTGGCAGCTGGTCCAGCATTAGCCAGCAGCGGCAGGTCATTGTCCTGGTGAATGATTGCCACTAGCAGACAACATTTCCTGAGGATTTGCGAACAGCCAGAAGGGGTGAGTGAAAAGGGATGCTCAGCAGGGCAGGCGGTGGGCGAGTCTCTCCTGTGATGTCATCACGCTGAGAGAGTGGCTACCAGAGAAACAGGCACTTCCCTCCCATCTGGTGATAAAAGCGAGGTGTCCTTCAGTGCTGGAATTTCCTCATAACCTTTGCATTCTTTTTACTCCCATAGTGGTGATGTCTGGATGTAGTTTCAATTTGATATTAGTAGGTCTTTAAAAAGACCAGTGTTTCATGGGAAATTCCCCTCCTGACTTCCTTCTGAAAGAAGAGCAACAATGATAATAAAAATAAAACCTTTTCTTTCTCTTATGTTTCATTTACTGCTGCTGTACCCAAACCAGTTTTTTTTTTAATCAGTGCTCAGGGCAAAAGCAATAATGCCAGTAAATCACGTAACGTTTTCTTTGTTGTGAGATACGGGAGAGATACTGGCACTGGCAGACCTTTGTGGGGCTCACAGCATATTTCTGAGTGGCAGAGCATCCCTGCAGTGGCTTCAAAGAATGATCTTCCTCAACCCTCTCTGTGTGAAGGTGGGATCTTCTCTCCCGTCTTGCCAGACACCAGTTTAATAAGATGACTGTACCAAAGATCACCCTCAAAAGTGCCTTGGTCTCCTTCTCCTCTCCCAACAGGGATAAGGTTAACGAACTCCTGTGCTACCACAGAAATACTCTCAAAAACTGCCAAATACTCCCAAAGCCGTGGGAAAGCGCTGGTTGGTTGGAGATTCAGAGCCAGACGTACTCAGTGAAGTAAAAGCTCTCAACACTTGTGAGGCAGGAAGGGACTGGAGTAGGGATGGACAGGTTGGCTTTGAAAGCTTGGACTTCCTTCTTGGCTTCCTAAAGCCTACCCGAGCCCCAGGTACAGAAGAGCTGGTCTGCCTGGTTTGTGGATCCTCTCAGCAGCAAAATTCTGCTTCTTTTAAATACCTTATCCCACCTCTGCCTCCAGCCAGGGGTATTGATCCCTTTTGGGAGTTGGTGTTAAACCTCCTGGTCTTGGTGTTGACTGTGGTGCTCTTGGTGTTGACTGTGGTGCTCTCGACTCAGTGCAGCCTCTTGTTTCCTTCTCACACAGCTACTTCAGAGGAACCAAAAGTGCCTGGAGAGAGTTTTAAATGTGGTTGCTGCAGGGTGCTGAGCTCCTCAGTTTTTCTTTTTCAAGGGAGTGAAAGCTGCTGTTGTGTTAAAATCAAGAAGGTTGCGAATCCTTCCATTTCAGTAAATTATTCTTGTCACTTAGTGTCTGTCTTCTGCATTTGTATTTCTCTGAGACTTATTAAGACGTCTGAAAAAGGAAAGGTAAAAGGGAAAGTAGCACATCACGGGTTGTAGTAAATGGTGCTGTTTTTATTTTGTCTACACCAGGCAAGGCAGTAAATGAATTTGAGCTCCTCGCATTAGGGAGACTTTAGATGACATTGCACATCATATTGTGCCTCTGAGGGACATACTGTGCAGCCTCATTCTCTTACCTAATTTTGAAAAAAATAAAACGATGGAAGTGCATGATCTCTCTTTACAAATTAGGACATGGACAGACAAATAACCTTCATCTGGAGAAGGAAAGAACGGCCTCGTGTTTGTGATGTGGAAGAAAGGTATTGTGTTCTTGTCTGTCCCAAACCTAGTGCGACATTTTATGAAACACTCAATTACTCTGTCTTTTGTCTTTGCCAGTTTTATAGCAGCTCTAAAACACCCATGAAATCTATTTTTTCCTAGTTTAGCTTTAGCTGAAGTGTTCTTAAGTTTTCCAAAGCTGGTCACATAGTGTGGCATTGCCCTTCTTACTGCTGTTCCCACTCAGCGCAGGATGTCATCCTAGCCCTAAGGCTCAGTCTGCTCCATGGACCCAGGGCCTTCTGCTCGGTGGGATGGTGTGGTTGTGCTCATCTGAGCGTGCTCCAGGGCCCAAAGTGCCAACACCTGAAAAAGTACGATTTTTTTTTTTTAAACCTGGTCCATGGAAACCACACAGAGAAAGGATAGAGAAAGAAGACAAAAAACCTGTGAGTTGTCTAAAGCTATCTGGAATTTCGGAGTACACAGTTGTTTCAGAGACCTTTGTGTAATGGAGAGCTCTTCGTGTTACATGTTCCTGGAGTAAATGCAGGGCTCAATTTTTTTCTTTCTCCTTCTGCTTGTTCTTCTGGCTTTGGGACTGGTGCATAACCAACCTGACCTAGTTCATTTAATCTTCGGTTTTGGACCTTGGGAATTTTGAGAAAAATGAATTGCGACACCGTTAGTCTCTCATAGCCTGTTACGATCCTTGGAAGAGAGCCTTAAATTGGTTTTTAACTGAGAAAGGAAAGATGTGCATATATTTTTGTTTTGAAAGAAAGGAAAGGGTTGGGGGTTGGACTAGATGATCTTTAAAGGTCCCTTCCAACCTCAAACTTTCTGTGATTCTATGATGATTCTATGAATTGTATGCTTCAGTCCCTGAAAATTGCTGCGTTACTGAGGACAGCTTCTAGTTTGTTTCATTTGTAAATGATGTGTATTTGTAAAGGTTTATTGCACGGTTCAGACTCATTAAAGTGTCTTTTGGAGGTGTCACTTTAAAGGAGGGAGCGGAAGGGGTGGAGAATAGAAAGGCCAGCTGCCTCAAGGCTCTGTCTGGCTCAAAGTCCTATTACTCACATTAAATCCTAACTCCCTAACATTTATCTTGCAAAATGTCTCATATTTTTTTCTAAAAAGATTAGATTGACTAAAGAAATAGCTATCTATTTTATATGATGATACCTTGTGAAATTAAGGTTGACAGGTGATAGACTTTCTCTTTAGAAGCACTTGAGAGAGAAAAGTAATCAATGGAGAAAGTTCTAGGAAAATGTTAGCATAAGAATGAGTGGTTTCAAATAGTCTGCTCATAAATTCAGGCTGGACTTCAGAAGTTTGCTCGTAGATAGAGGAAATGAAGTTCTGGAATGACTTTCTAATAACAATGGGAAAAGCAATCAAACGAGTTGTAAAAGACAAAATAACTTTTCTGCAGGTAGTTTATAATCCCATTCGTTGCACAGGAAGTTCCTCACAGGCCAGTGTTTCCATCCTAACGGAAATGCCCAAATGGACAGGACTGGAACGGGAGAGGACTGCTGGCAGTATGGCACCCTCCAAAGGCTCTTTTATTAGCAGTTCTCAGTGGAGGCGGGGAATAACCTTCTCCCAAGCGTTGTGGGTAAACAGTGGCTTGGGGTGACCCTGGCTGGTGTCAGATGCCCACCCAGCTGCTCTCTCCCTCCTCCCTTCTTAACGGATCATGGGGAAAAAATCAGATTAAAAAAAAAAAAAAGGAAGACACCAGTTGCCTTCACAGGCAAAACATACTCAACTTGGGGAAAATTAATATGATACGTTGCCAATTAAAAAAAGAGATTAGGTGAAATGATGTGAAAACTGCTGGTCAGTCCCTGACCTCTCTGATGGTGGTGAGGTGCCTGTGTTGATCCGTGGCATCCTCTTGCATCCCTTGGTTTCAGGAACGGTCTCCTGCCCTGTTTCCCAGTGCCACAGCTCGGCTTAGCAATGTTGTTCCTGTGTGGGTGGAGAAGACCAGAGGTCATTTGTTGATTTTTCTGCCATTGAACCTTGAAGTGTGGAAAGATCCTTTATCTTTGAGACTTTCCAACTTTCTTTACCATCGGTATCACAAAAGGCCTTTGAGAGATGCAAGTAGCAGCATTCCCATTTTACACATAAAAATAAACCTCGCTAGCTTGATTGGAACTAATTTTCTAATTAATGGCTCCCTGATCGTCTTTTTTCTTTAAAGTTGTGCTATTCCTGCGGATAATAGTACTTTTTGTGGTCGTTAGGCTTGTCTGGGTTATTTTTCCCTAGTGAATATCTCTTTTGGTTTAACTGTAGGGAGAGAACTAGAGTGGAGATGAATGAAAGCCGACAGAAAATATTCGTTCAGCACAGAGGTTGTTGCCTTACTTGCCGCGGAAAAGAGCGAGATGTAGGATTGCTTTTCTTTAGACTCTTTTCTCACAGCCTGTTAACATCCCCTTATCTCTTTTTTTAACTTTGTATTTCTTTTCAAAAAGTCAGCAATGTGTTTAAGGAGTGAAAACAATCTCCTTTAAAGGTCACACCCCTCTTAGATTGACTTGACTGCTGATTGCACTTGAGCTAGTAGCTTTAATTCCTGTTGACTCCTTTTGGTTTTAATTAAGCCATGCCTTTTAAGCAGCGATGGTCCATCACTGCTGTCAACAGGTAAGTTTTGCTCTTTAATATTGAGTCTTCTATATTGAGATGAAGCTTTGAGGGTGATTTACTCAGACTATAGATTTTTAAACAGGAATGCAAATTGTCTTGCAATTTGCACCGGTTCGATTTATCCCAATGGCTTTTGAAGTGAATTGTGATGGAAACACCTCACCTGGCCACATACTCAGTCACATATTAACGTGTATTGCCTCAGTATCAGGGGTGAGCCAGGCAGCATTGTGTTTATTAACAATGACCCTTCTTTTCTGAAGTGCATCCAATGAGGGAATGTGGTTAAAGTTGTCCAGGATCAATAGCAGCATCTCTCTGGATTAGCAGCGGAGCAAACTCCGATGCTCTTGTGCCAGGACCTGTTAGTGGTAAAAGCACCGGTATCTTTTCTGTTAGAGATCAAGTTTCCCTACCGGTGGGTTTTCCGTGGTGCGTATCGGTGAGTTGGGACCGTTCACTTAACAGTGCCAGGAATGTGGCATTTCTTTCCTACCCTGCATACCACTGGTGTGCTGCTTGTGCAGCACTAGCACTGTTGTGTGGTATTGTTCCTCTCCCTGTTAATTATATAATGCTGATTACTTTTGAGTACCATTTCTGTGCAAAGAAAAAACAGAACGAAACAAAACAAACCAAGAAAATGTGATCCTGTCTATAAAATTTGCAAGTGAAAGGTCTTAGAGAGCATTAAAACATTTCTGATGACACCTGGCAGCACAGGGCGTATGAATTCTAAACTCTTTCTGAATGAGTTGTGATTAGTGAATATTATATATGTGTTTCTAAGATTTTTTTTTCCCTTTTTTAAAATGCTTTCTCTCTCTTCTGACAGCAGAGGTAGGAATTGTGACAGCTGTGACTAGAATGCTAATACCTGATCGAGGTGCTTTCAGTCAGTGGGATTCATTAGCTGTTTTGCTCGAGCTCTGCAGTATCATTAGTGTTTTATGTGTAATTACACAATTGATTTGGTTTGCTTTTAACAACACAGAATTTCTTTCTTAATTTTTGCCCTTTGCTTTTTACTTTTTATAATTAAGCAACACCTACAAGTGCAGAAAATGCTTTTTTTTCTTCTAAGCAGGAGATTCTGCTCAAAACACCTGAATTTTCGGTATTTTCTACTCAGTCTTTCTCCCCCCACCCCTTACTATACATTTTGATAATTGATTCTTAGCTTTTTCTACTGCTTCTAAACTGAAGCTGTCTTTTTGGGGGGAAAGGTAATGAAAAAGAAATCAACAATAGTAATCACACTGACTTATAGCAAAGCTCTGGCTCTCAGCTCCCAACTGCTGCAGAAATTGGGCCCAATTCATTACCTACTGTATGCACATGTAATTGAAATTTCTTTCCTTTTATTTTTGTAAACAGATTCCCGAAATACCATGTATCTCTTATCCTTAATTAAGAGAAGAGCTTAACCTGAAACTCAAGCAATTACTGGAATTTCTGCTGGGCTGCAGATGCAAAAGGAGGTGAGAACAAGGTAAAATATACCTGAGGTAAAATATATTAGGCACATGCCTCTTGCTGCTCCTCCTTCTATTTCCACTGCTAACAAGACGCAGACGCAGTGAGCACTACTTCGAACTTGCTAGAGGTCTTATAAAAAAAAATTCCCAAAATACAGTGCGGGTACGTTTGACTAGGAGACCAAAATTGTGTTCTCTTTTCAATCTGGCCAGTTGCTTGACACTTTCGTTCTTGCAGGCTCTCTTTGGTAGGAGAAATTAATAACCAAACCCTGTCTGCTTACCTGGGAAGACCCATTGCCTTTAATTTTACGCAAAACTGATTGGAAGCATTTTCTTAACTTAAAATCCTCCTTCTTTTTATTATTAATAAAGTCACGGCTCGATCAGGCTTAGCAAGTTATGTGCTTCTTGGTGGGTTTTCTGTCAAGACGTTTTTGCTCCAGCAAGCCCAGTTGCGTTTTGCTGCCTTTCATATCTGCTTTGGGTTTTTTTTTTAATTCTTTTTTCCTCTCCTTTCCTGCTACTTGCTAGATCTGCACTGAGGACCGCTGACTTTGGGCAGGGCTGCTTGCACAAACACCTTCATTACCCCAACAGAGGCTGTTTTGCCAACAAGTTTCCCGCTGAAGCTTCTGCACTTGCAATCTCTGTCCCGCGGGGAGTCACAGCGACGTTTTACTTACATCTTGGAGGGCAGGTATGGTCAAATTTGATGTCGCTTTGGAGCCTACCATGTAGCAAACACTACTTTACAGGATGAGAGTGGTGAAAGATCTCTGCCAAGGTCTATGCTGTTCAAGCCAGTTACTATTCAGCTTCATGTGCAGGCAGGTTTTTGATGGTTAATACTCCTAAAACTCCCGTATTTTTGGACCTACCTTCTGCCCATCTCCTCTCACAAGAGAAGCAATGATCTGTTACGGGCTTTGCCTTCTCCTCAGCATTTACCACCTGGAGTGGCTGGGGCAAAAAGGGTAAATATATAAAAAAGAGTAAATATCTAACGATGTTTAAGGAGCTACCTCTAAGATATCTGAGGGCTTCTTGTATAAAATTAGATTTCTGGCAGGCTCTCTGAAATCTCCTCCTCTTCTCATTTCTCTGGATAAACTATCTCTGAACCACATGGTGTTTTTATTTATGAGGACTTACTCTTAAAACCTGCACAGCAACAGGCTGGTTGACTACTATTATTATTATTATTACTGTATTCTAAATCATACAGACAGTGCAGGTTCACAGGAGGCGTTTTTCTTTCTCACAAAGCCACATGACAGCAGTGACCTTCCTCGTCAGAAGACTGAATTAAAGCAGAGGTGGTGTGCCCTCCAGAGCTGTCACCAGAATGAACTGAAAGGCACAGGGCTGGGATTTGGGCGAAAAGGCTGGCGCTGAAAGCCCCACTGCTTTCGTGGGGGCTGGGATTTCACCTTGTGGATTCCGGAACACTTTACTAGCGCTGAGTGTTCATTTGTGGGAGAAAAAGATGAAACACAATGTCTGAGGGTGGTAATCGATAAAATCTGTGTTTTGGAGGGGAAAAGGAGGTTCCTGC
>NW_010389141.1:45430-45807 GCF_000710305.1 Buceros rhinoceros silvestris
TAAGAAAGGCTCTGTTTGATTCGAATCTTTTCCACCTGTTGAGCAGTTATTGATGACTTTCATTAACTAGGCTTTGTTGCCATGCTATGCAAAAGAGAACGATCAGTCCTGCATTAGGCTACGTGTAAAAAGTCTGTCTTTATTTGCATGGTAATGAAGTACTACCTGAGGTGTTAGAAGTAGCATCAATAGGCTAATGAGATTTCAGGCAAAAAATCTCAAGAACAGCCTGGTGTCACCCTTAGATAAAAGGATTTGTTTGAAGTAGGAAAATACTTTAAAGACTTTTTAAAAAGAAGTTGTATCCTTATAGCAGTGCAAATTGGAACATGAAACTTTTTTTTTGTCGTTGTCCTGGGTTCAACATGGAGGAACCG
>NW_010389142.1:0-240 GCF_000710305.1 Buceros rhinoceros silvestris
TGGCACCCGCCCACAGCCCACCCCAGACGTTACCTCAAGGGTCGGGATGGAGGGATAGGTGGGAGGGTGCTGCAGGGAGTGTAGTCCTGGCTCTCTGCATCGCCCCGTGCCTCGGTTTCCCCAGTAATGCAGCAGAAAAGGTGTCTTCAGGCTGGGCTGGGTGCACAGTGAGACATACAAGGTCCTGGTGGGGCCGTGTCCCTGGGGCAGACCCCGGCGTCTCAGGGCACTGCACCAGCG
>NW_010389142.1:377-1253 GCF_000710305.1 Buceros rhinoceros silvestris
CTGAGTGCCGGGCCACAGCGCACCCGTTCCCGGGGTGCTGGTGCATGCCAGGGTCACCTCAAGCGATGGGTAATGGTGCTCCCGTGTCTCGCAGGTCACGCCAGTCGCCTCCTCAAAGGTCTGCTGGGAACCAGCATCCTCTTCCTTTTTGCCCAGTTTGTTTTCCAGCTATGCCTGTACACGCTGCTCGTCCCGGAGCAGCTGCTGGGACCCAACTGTGAGTACCCAGGGGTGCCAGGGCACCTCTGCTCCCCACCGTGCCCCAAGCTGGTGACACGCGGCTGTGGGGATCCCATCCTACTGGGTGCTGGGGGGCTACTGAGGCTCTGTGGGGTGCCACCCCCGTGCCCAGCACTGGGGTTGCACTGTGCCGTGCCAGGGTGCCTGCTCAGTGGCCGCTGCACCGGGCACGGACCCCAGCTTGGGTCCCCATGGCTGCGGGGGGGCCGGTTCTCCTCATGGGGAGGGCTCGGCGGGGGGGTCTGCCCAACTCAGCAGCTCCCTGTTTCCCCGCAGGTGGCACCTGGGAGGTCCTCGCCCGGCACATCGGGGTCACCAGGTAAGGGCGCCCCGGCAGTGTGGGGCTGGGGGCTGGCAGTGGCAGCGGGGACACCTCGAGCCCTCCTCTGCCCTGTTTCCAACCCTAGGCTGGACTTGAGTGACATCCCCAACTCGGTGCGTCTCGTGGCTCCCGACGTTGGCATCTTGCTGGTCTCATCTCTCTGCGTGTGCCTGTGCCATCGCCTTGTCCCCAAGGCCAGCGCTGCCGCCCACAACCAGAGACTGGAGTCCCTGGAGCGCCTTGAGCAGGTGAGAGCCAACCCCGGCGCCATCGGCACCATCCCACCGAGCCTCGTCAGTCACCGTCCCCTCCCC
>NW_010389143.1:0-471 GCF_000710305.1 Buceros rhinoceros silvestris
ACACATAGGGACAGAGAAACACGGGGACACGTGTAGACGTGGGGACACACATGGGGACAGAGGGACACACGTGGACATGGGGACGTATATGAGCATGGGGACAGAGGGACACAGATGGACACGGGGACACATAGGGACAGAGAAACACACAGGGACACACATGGGGACAGAGGGACACACGGGGACATGGGGATGTATATGAGCATGGGGACAGAGGGACACGTGGATGTGGGGACACACAGGGACAGAGACACATGGGGACAGGGGGACACAGATGGACACAGGGACACACACAGGGACATGGGGACACAGGGACACGCGTGGACATGGGGACAGAGGGACACAGATGGACATGGGAACACATAGGGACAGAGACACACGTGGACATGGGGACACAGAGGGACACAGATGGACATGGGGATACACCTAGAGACAGAAGAACACACGTGGACATGAGGACACACATAGGGA
>NW_010389144.1:0-9340 GCF_000710305.1 Buceros rhinoceros silvestris
AGGCACTGATTGACTCAGCCTTGGCCAGAGGCAGGCTGACCTGGAGCTTTGGGGGAGTTGTTCTCAAAGCTTCTTACAGGGGCCATGCCAGCAGCCCTTACCCCCGCTACCAAAACCTGGCCAGACACAAACCAAACACACAAAGTAAAGAACAGAATTCTTGAATGAAATTAAGTCAAAATTATATTTTGTAGAGTTTGTAATATCTTTTGTGTTGGTTTTGTACTTAGCCCCTTAGGGCTGTAGGCAGTGGCCATGCAGTATTGTTTTAAAATCCTTTAATAACAGAAATCAAAAAGGAAAATGTCATGTAAGTCCTGCACTCAGTATTGAAATAAAAACAGGATTTCTGAGACAAACAGTTAAGATTTAATGTATCTTGGTTTAGTCTTTACTGTCAATTTAATAAATAACATATAAAAGGAAACCATGAGCCTATGTAAACCTACGTTTGCCTGGTTAGCAGCATTAATTCTGATTTTTTAATTAGGCTAATAAATTTGCTTCTCTGTTACTTTATTGACAATTAATTTTTCTATTTTTTGGTACGACCAACTTAGCACCTGTAAAAATAGGTCTAGGTGGTTGTCAATTGTCATTCTGTTTGCACAGAAATTGTTCCAAAAGGTTCTCTGGGAAGTGTCCTCCTTGGATTCAATAGGATGAGATGTGGAATGTTTTGGGAACATGTATGAGTAATTTAATTTATATACATTAGAACCGTGGGACTTCGAACGGACAATTAGTCCTGGAGAAAAGTGATTTGCAGTACTGGGTCCATCTTCCTGAGCCAGCAGCTTTGTTTCTGATTTGTTTTTCGTTAGTTGTAAGTGTGTTGCCTTGGCTGTTACATATAGCTATGAGTGGAGAAAAGTAATACCGAAGTACTCAAAAGTACAAACTGAAGTCAACTGAATATCTTTACTGTGAGCTGGGACAACTGGATTTTGAGTTTCTATTGTTATGTGTAGTTAGACATGGAGAACTGGAAGACTTTAAATAGGAACTTGCCGTGAAAGTTTCTTACTTTCTACCTAGTAATGTGAAAGCTAATCTAGTGCTATGGAGAAGCAGGCTGTGTTCCAAGAGCTGTAAGTTGAGTGTTTTTCGTGTACATGGAAAAAAATACCAATTTTTTTCTGTCCTTTGTTTGCAGACTAAACATTCATAACATGCTTGTAGATCTTGGAGTGCCATAGTTTATTCTGCACTGACGTTCCTTAAATATAAATCAGCTGTGAATGGTTATGTATTTGTATACTGATCTTCAGTTGTGGGTTTTTTTGGGGGAAGGGTATTTTAAGAGCAGTCTGTTAATTCTGCACAAATAACTATCTGTATATTCCTGTGATGTTTAGGTTATTGCAGAAGTCTATAGTTAAACCATGTGCTGAGCATGTGTGGATGAAGGATGTTTTGAAGGTAAACATGTTACCTGTGTACCCTTTTGCCAAAAATATCTGGAAAACTAGGGAATCTCGCTTGGAAATATCTATTCTGGTGTAGTCTGTACTTTTCTGTCAATGAGGATGAACAGAAATACTTCTTTTTCCTTTTGCTCTCTCCTCTTTATTCTGCTTTCAAATGTTGTGAAAAGTGCAACTTCAATCTTTGGAGAGAGATTGTGCAACAGAGTAAAGAAAGCAAGAGTGAAAAGAGAGTATTTTGCTGCTGTGAGGCTTCTTTGTTCTCTGGGGTCAGGAAGAGCTGAGCTCCCAGTGATTTCATAAGCTCTTCTATTACCTGTTCACATGCTGGTCAGGACACCGAAGTGGATGGACCTCCTTTCTATGAATCATTAAGTAAATATTAGGCAGTGCTGGTATTCCTGATACCGTCTGCTCTGAGTACTTGCTGCTACCACAACCCCAGCAGGTTTTGTCAGCACAGGGTCTTCTCTCGGTGTGCAAACGTAGAGGAACACCTCCGTTGGTGCTAGTAGCTGTTCCAGCCTTGTTAGAGGATGTGTTTTCAACGGTAGCTGGAAAATATTTGAAGATGTTTCCAGTAAAATAGTTGGTAGTGATTCTTGGCTCAAGGCCACCTCTTGATCCGAGGCAGCATCGTGGTTTGCCAGATGGCTTGCAAGCTGGGTCTGGTGGCTGCTCTGATTGCATCCCTTCTGCAGGACAGGGCACTGGAGGAAGTGCATCTCTGGCCTCCTGTGGGAGCACCAGAGCACACTGTGTCCAGGGCTGTTCCTAGAGCAGGAGGTGTCAGCAGTTCACTCCTGCTTGACTGCCTCAAGGAGAGCTTGCTGCTGCAGATAGGGCTTGAGGCCTGGAGGTCTGTGAGGTGTCCTTCTCCAGCAGCTGCTCCAGCCAAAGGGTGGCTGAGTAATGACGAAACATGGCTGTCTGCTTTAGGAGGTTTGCAGTGGGGCAAAAGGGCCCTTCAAGTGTTGGTGCTCACTGGGAAGCTCAACTATGGAGGGAATAGGGCATGTTATACACTGGCCCACTCAGGTACTGTAAGACTGGCTTCCGGTGCGCGCACATTCAGATACCGGATAACTGAGCTGAGGCTCTGGATTTGTGTACTTTTTGTGTGTGGATGAGACTGTAGCAGGCTTCTATCTGAAGTGTAAGACCTTGGATAGGTGTAGCGGTCTCTGTTAGCTTCTCTCCCTTGCCTGCTTGTCCCTTATATATCACCACTTGTGGCCTTATGGGATTTGAAAATGCCTCAATATTTCTGGATTAAATTCTGGACTCAGCAGGAGAAAAATTTCCTGCCAGTTGAACCTGAATCTTGACTGAATAAGGACAGTTTGAAGCTTGGGCAAAAACTCACAAGCTGGGTGATGCTGCCCATCCAGAATCAGTTGCCATCCTTGCTTTCTCTGGGAGAGGGAATGTTGCGAGTGCTGGATGGCTGAGACCATTTTGTGGGAGTTGTCCTGGTCACTAGGGACAAGAGCTGTGCAGGAGAACTGTATAAACTTTTAGATACTCCTTTGCTTTTACTGATACTGTCTTCAAGGCATTGCTTATCCCCTTCTGCCAAGGGGAGCTCTTCCAGTCATCTCTAAAGATGCTTGAAGAAGTCCAGGTAATTAAAGGGTTATCTCTTTTTTCCAGAGATCTTAAGGATTTCATGTTGTAGCAACACACATTACGTGCAACTCAGTTGTGGTACAAGGAGTGTAAGCAGTGTAAGACACACCAAGCTTCCTGGAGGAAGATCCATCAGCTTCATCCCCACGTTGGATTTACAGCTGTTGTCAGTGGCGGATTTGACATCTTGGTTGCTAGAGGTACATAGGCTTTTTCTGATG
Source organism: Buceros rhinoceros silvestris (assembly GCF_000710305.1). Classification (NCBI taxonomy): domain Eukaryota; kingdom Metazoa; phylum Chordata; class Aves; order Bucerotiformes; family Bucerotidae; genus Buceros; species Buceros rhinoceros. The sequence goes on from NW_010389144.1 coordinate 3,278, forward strand.
TTTCACTTGCTGTGTTGGGAACCATTTGTTTTTCCTTCAGCTGGACGTGAAATATTACTGCTGGGGACTGATAGGATTCACTTAATGGCAAAGGTGGCTGTGCAGTCGGTACCAGCCTGAGGCTTGCTGTTCTTAGAGCTGCTTTACACAGCCACTGCACTGTAATTAACTTCCCATGAACAAAACTTCAGGAATTCCTGGGGCCCTACTGTGCTAAGGGTCTCAGTCCAGTTTAGGTAGACGACAAGTGCTGAGGCTGAAAGCCGCTGCATGCTTTCCTTTTATTAAGATGTACTATTAAGAAAATAATTTTTGCTAAGCAGAACACATTAAGCTCTCGGTTAAGGGAATAAACTGTAAAAACCTTTAATCACACTGGAGAGGCAAAGAAGGTATCGCTTCAGATTCCTGTGGTGGTTTTTCCAGCTTCCTGAGTAAAAGAATTCTATTTTTATGGCATATTTTTCCTGCATTTAACTCCTATGTGGATGTATTTAAAAAAGTTTGATTACATTATGATTGTGTGTAACAATTAGATACCAATTAGTATGAAAGAGGTGGAGCATTCAATCAGTTGTAAATTTGGCAGATAGCATAGCTTGTCTGCATGTCGCCCTCTCAAGTGAGAAGATACTGTCCCTTAAGCACATTGCACTTGCCGTCTTGAAACAGAGTTACATTTCTATTAAAATAAAGTTTGCTCAGTGCTCCCAAGTCAAGGAGAAGTTTAGTGTTACTGACAAGGTCCTCAGTAAACTTCTACTTAGTTCATTTAGCCCTTGACTTGGTCTCTGTTCTCTGGTGCATGAGTGTTGCATTATCTGTTATTTTGAAATAGTTGTGCTCAGAAAGGTGCTCAACTCTTGTGTTCTCATGTCTGTTACTTTAATTTATTTTTCCTTGAAATCTAAACACTGTCTTTGAGTTGATGCATCTTTTTAATCTCCAGCAAAGTGGAGCTCTAGTTTTATCTTTTTAATTTACACAACCTCAATAAAAGCAGCCAGGTTATGCTGTAGTCAATTTGATGATAATAAATGCCTTCTGTTCTTCCTTAAGCCAGTGAAAATGAAATAAACTAAATTTACTGGCTGTTCTTCATGCCTTTTTGTCCAGTGCAGAAGAAAATTAAGCTGTTTTGACCTTTCTCTGACACGTGTAGTCAGGGAAGATGAGGGCAGAGAAAGGCTTTGTGAAAATAAATGAAGTCGATATTGGTCCTTCTAAAATTGTTATTAATGCACTCCAGTATGGTCCAATTAAAGTCACAGCCTGTGAAGGCAAGTGCAGGCAATCTCAGCTGCTATTTCATCTACTAACACATTACTTGGTTTCAAGTTTTTGTTCCCAACTTTGAAGCACTCTGTCACAGAGGGTTTGCAGTAGCAGCTCTGAGCGAATGCCACGTGCCCTGTGGTGAGCTTTGTACTGTACTTCACCTGCAATATGCTTGTGCTGCTAGAAAATCAGCTCTGCTGAACCTCTACAGGACTGGCTGAAATCAGGTGCATACCCCTGCCAGGATCCATACAGGGCTCAAGAAAAAGGGCTTGTGGTAAACCAAAGCATTTCAAGCTTCAATGCTGTGTATGTACCTTTGCAAATACAGCTGTTGTGTACGTTTTTGAGACAATCATAATTCTTTTGTGAAGGAGGAGAGAAACGGTGTCTCCTATGAACACAACTAGACGCAATACAGCTGAGATAAAAAAACCAAGAAATGCCACCCAAAACCCAAACGCACTTGCTGATCTGGTGGAGGTGCCAGTGTGTCTTAGTGTGTGTTTGCTAACGGTGAGGGAGGCTGGGGAGCGTTTCAGCTGCTGGTCGTTCTCTAAGTGTAAGTCGTGCTGGCCTGGTCCTCATTGCAGTAAGTGCTCCAAATTCATTCTCTCAAAGGTGTTTTGTAGAGGTTATGGTGAGCGTGACAACTCACAGCGCTGGGTGACTGTTCTGCTAGTTCATGACAGTGGTTTCATGTGAACTGAAGCCTGCTGCTGGCAGGTACCTAAAAGCGGTGTTCTGTTCCTGTGCTGATGGGTGTGTGTGTGCGCGCGTCAGGAGACTTGCAGATGGCACCAAATGGATTGTACATTTGCATTGGCCGTTGTAGCTGTAGTTTGTGGAGTAAAAACTGTGTGTGTGTAGTTTAACACCCAAAACCTGATAGTGTGTGTACTGCTACTTTGTGTTTTTCTGTTGTATATGAAGATCTGAGCTGTGTGTGCTTTTAAATCAGTTGTGTTTTCTCCTCAGATGGCAGTTAACAAGGGCAAAGCTTAATGTTTACATGACAAAAAGCTGTGGGTAGCAGAGGATACTGTATTCTCAGTTCATGTAACTTCAGTTGTAACAGAACTCCTGCTTGTGCTTTGGTACAGTCGTGCCGCTCTGCTGTGTATTTTCTGGACAGCTGTGCTTGCACTGGCTGACTTATCTAAAAAAAAGTGATTATACTGGTATCTTTATTTGCTCTGCCCTATACTGATATCAGCCTTCAGCCGGGGCTCTCTGTTTCCACCCTCAGGATGGGCAAAGTGGAGATGGGAAAATGAGTTAGTGCTTAATTCCTTGCTTGTGGATGGGGGAGTGTTGTGCACTGAGAACCTGAACAGCATAATTTAGTGGTGAACTTGAGTCATGGTTGCTTGTTTCAGGTATTGATTCCAGGAAACTGAAACCAGCCCCGATTTTTCCTGATAGAAGAGGTTCAAAGCTTAGGTAATGTGACTCAAGGAAAGGCTTTTCTGGATGCACTTTTCTTCTAGAAAGTAATAATACATTTATCCAGCATGCAGTTAAAATGATTGGCTGTTTATGGGAAGACCATCTGAGAAATGCAAGGGATTTTTGGTCTCACAGAATATAGAAGAAAGCTTCACTTTGTTGTTGCTGCACCAGAAATGGCAAGGCTCTGTAATGGAGTTAGGATGTGTGCCATGCCGCCGCAGGTTTTAATTTTGCTTTGCTCTGAAAAAAGCTCATATTTTCAGAGAGATGCGTGTTGTAGTTTGAAAACTGATACAAACGAGTCAAACCAAATTCATAATTATGTTGATGTGAAAAGTGGGGCTGTACAGAAACACTTCGCTTCCCTTAAAAAACTATGTAATGTTGGTTCAGTGGTATTGATATTGGGCACCAAAAGATACCAAGTTAAGGTCAGAGTTTCCGCAGAGTATACTCTGCCTACTGAAAAACTCCTCCCCTCCATTTCTGGGGAGCTGGGTGTGCTCGCCTGGATTAAAACAGGCTTTTAAAACCTGTCTTTTAAAGACAGGTCTTTCAGCTGTGTGCCTAAACTAGTAGATGTAGTTCTACATTTTATTAGTGGGTAATATTTACTACAAGTTCTGTTCTTGAGTATTATAAATGCTTCTGTGTATTGCTTAAAAGATGGGAAAAGATCAACTTACCTAAGAAATAGCAATGTTTTAATGTTGAATAGGAATTTAGCTTATTGAAACCTTTGGAATGAATGCTGTTAAATGGGTTTTGCTATGTGTAGCAGTGAATATTTTAATGCAAAAAGAAAGTACAGCTATATATGGCTATAGACATGTCCAGTAGAAATGGGCAATTTTATTAAACCATGAATTTAAGGGAGTGTTAGAATGGTTGCCTGGGGCTTCAGTATGATTTTTCAGTGCTCTGGATGGTTAATACAGAATAGCCTAACTGCTGGGACAGAGAAGCCCAGAATAATTTTCCTTGTCCCAGTTAAGTCAAGAACTATTAGAGCAGTGGAAATAAGGTTTCAACAAGAGGGGAAGAAAGGGTGAGGGAAGTGTCAGCTCTCACTCTTGCCAGTGAGAGGGGAGGGTACAGAAATCTACCAGAAGTTAGAATGGACAAAGAGTGAGTAGTAGTTACCAGTGAAAATAGACTGATGTTGCCAAAGCATGTAAGTGTGTCGGGATGACTTTCTACTCTTCCTGGTGTTAAAAAAAAAAAAAGCAAACTTTGAGTGTTCCTGCAGTAAGATTCAAAGGAATATATGATTTTCTTTGACCTCCATGTCTTGTTGAGAAAGGCTGCTTCTCCATTATCAAGCTTGATCCTTAAGCCATTACAAGTCATTCTTCTCCAACCTAGTACCACTGAGTTGCACCAGGAGACCTACCATGATTTGCCGGCTTTGCTTCCCCTGATGCTGGGAGCAGGGAAGGCACAGAGCTAAGAAGCTCTAGTAAACCCCATTCACTTTTAGCTGATATTTAAGTGTTTGGAGGAGTGACATCAAGTACTTCTTCATGTACCTTTCTCACCTCCTTTTCCTAAGGTATTGTATTTTTCTCTTGACATGTCTTGAGTTGCTTGATTACAATACTGCAGTAGAAGAAAAATTTCTGAGCAGCATATTCAAGGACCAGGAACTTGAAAGCAGGCTTGTGTGAGAGGTATCTGTAACTTTTTCATTGCAGCAACCTTTAGTGACTTACTGGGAGCTCCTCAGTAAGGAGAATTTCTTTTTGAAGTGTGAGTGTAACAAGATAACTGTGGCAATGAAAGGGTGTAACGTAGAAGGCCAGGTGTTAGACAACAGCCCCGCATGCGGCTGCGTATGCAAAGGTTGTTTGCTCAGTAGCCACAACCGGGAACCATTGTGCTTTTTGACTGTCAGACTTTCAGTCCAAGTCAACAATCAATAGACTACTGGTTAGAAGAAATGATGGAGCTCCTCACCAAAGGAAAACATATTCTGCTCAACTCGGATTTCCCTTAAGGGATAATTTCTGGTAGTGGTGTATCTTTATTCTCCCATCAGCAGTCTGGCTGATATTTGAAGCTATGAATTTGAAAAAGTTAAATCTGGGCATGGCTTCATGGTAATCAGTAGCAGTACCTTCGTGGCTATCTCTTGCCTCTTACCCATGCAGACTGGTGTGTCAGCATCCACACAAAGAAGGACAAGGAACCAAGCTGCCATCTTCAGAAACCACTGTGCCTCATCCCATCGTTCTGTGATTCCCTTTGACAAATGGGGTTTTAATGCAGTAGTCTTGAGCAACTCATTTGTGTGTTCTGCCTACCCTTAGCCCATTTTAGGGATTTTCCGTGTTATACTGTTAGCAGAACAAGGTGACGCACCGGTGTGTTTAGGCTTGCAGGAGGAATTCCAGGGCCTGGGGAACAGACTCCACTGCCTGTGTTTCCTCATTCTGAACTGATGATCTATGTGGAGCATGAGAAACTATTCTCACACTTGGGTAAAGGTACAGTCCCCTCTCTCACACTCCCTGGTCTACATTTTTCAGCATCAAGGTTAGTTTCTGTGGTTCTCAGATTAAAATGCAAATCCTCCCGTGTAGTTGAAATTCATGATCTGTACAACACATTTGCTCTTGAACTGTTCAGAGCAATGAGGCTGTTTCTGTAATGCCTCCCAATGAAGCATATGGGAAGGAAGAAGCTTGATCAACCTGTTTCTTACACAGAAGAAGATATAAAGCAAACCCAAAGGGGAGGCAGAAGTAAGCATTATGTGGTTTTTTTTTCTTCTCGGCAAGCTCTTCTAATATGCTAAAGAAAAATGTCCTTTGTGTGATCTCAGATGATTATATTCACAAAAGCCAACCTAGAAAAATCATACCTGTATTAGGCATTAACCATCTACAGTCAAAGACTTATTTTATGCCTTTATCTTGATTACCTTTCTTACCTTGAGCACTTGGCAGGAGAAAAAAGCCACATCATTCTGATTGCTTCATGTTTTCAAGATGTTTTTTGAGAGAAAATGTTTCCTGAGCTTTGTCGAATCCCTAAAGTAGAATTTGGTCTTTCTGGGAATCCTGTGAGATCAGGTGATTACCTGGATCAAGAGAATATGTACTGAAGCTGCAGAAACCTTAGTGTAGTCTTCCAAGGCCTGCCAAGTTGTCTTTTGGCCTTCTTTCTGGATGCTGCTTTTACTATTTTCTTGGTCTTCCTGGGGACAGTCAGGAAATCCATGTCAGCATGGAGCTTTGACCTTCAGGTGTGCGACTCAGCTTACACAGATACCTTGCAGGAATACAAAAAATGTCCCACAACAGAAATTTAATAGTTAGGGGCTTCCTCCCC
>NW_010389144.1:9533-11202 GCF_000710305.1 Buceros rhinoceros silvestris
CCCTCCCCAATTGCTTTATGTTGATCAGCTTATGTGAAAAATTTCTTATGAAAAACTTGAACTGAACTCTTCCTGGTTGAGGAAAAATGGGGAAAAAAGTCTGACAGTGTATACTGATGTGGCTGAACTTCACACACAGACACACACAGAGCATAGTTTAACTTGTGGCTCCTGTTCATGGTGTGTATTTTATTAACCGTGCTCAGTCAGAAATACATTCCTGTCAAGCTGGGATTGTATTTTTGGAGTGAACTTCACCAGTGTTGTAAAACTGATAATAAAATCTTGGCTAGGCTCACTATCCCTCTGCAGGACTGCAGGCTTGCAGTTCACCTCTCATGTTTTGGTCGCATACTCTTACGTGGTATTTCCTTACCCGTGAATCTGTGATGTGAAGAACGTAGCACCTTTTCAATCATTTTGCCTTTCCGTGTCTTTAGTAGTTGAGTATAGCTGTTCTAAAATATTTTTTTGCTTTTGGCCTAATTTCTTCAGCCTAGACACAACCACAGTGGCCTCCTCAAGGCTCTGCAGGTTCATGTATTGAGGTGTATGGAAGGTGTGATCATTTTGTTTGTTTATTTTGCTTTGCCTGCTGTTTGATACAAGAGGGACTCCCTGGCCTCCAACCACTGCCAACAGTTAAAGACAGTTACCAGTCCCCAGTGGGAATAAATGTTTTCAGCCAGTATTTACAGCCAGTTTTGTCCTGGAAGAATGGAGCTGCTGCTGCTGTTGTCAGCTGGGATGTAGAGAGGCTTCCTTTTGGCTCTTCAGCAAGAAGTCAGATGTAAACTAGAGCTCTGCTGGTGGCTGTTAGCTTTACTGGTTGTCCAAGGAACACTGCAGAAGGTTTTCCATAGCTATGGTTCAAATAATTCCATGTGTCCATGCTTTCTTCTGAGACAGAGGGTCCTGATCTGGGGAGTAACCATGGTCACCTTCATCCTAGTAAGGAAGGATCCTCCCTGTAGTTCAATGTCACAAAGTAGGACTAAAGCTGAGTCTCGTGGAGGTGTTTTGTGAGTCTGTCCATGGACGCCTTCCTTGGACCGTTCTCCCTTCTGCAGCCTCTCTACGAAGGCAAGGTCATCAACCCATGTTTAACAGAGGACGATTGTTTTGCTTACTCAGGACCATCTATCTTGTATGCAGAGGGAGAGTGAGTTTTTCGTGAGGAAAAAAATAGCATGATTGTATCACAGGAGACTGCAGATACAGTAGAATCATATAATAATGTGTCAATGTAAATATTTAATGTTTTCTGTCATTTGAGTAGCGTGGCAAACCAGCATTTTGGTTGTCATCTGTATCTTTTTAGTATTGGATTTGGCTTCCTTCTCCAGAGGCCTGCGAAGGTCACTGTTTTGCAAGGAGAAATGCCATGTGACATCAACTGTTGGGAAGCTGAAAATTCAAAGCAGCCAGCAGTGAAAATTTAGGTCCCGCTTTATCAGCGGCGATATGTTCCTTTTTAAGGTCTGTGTGGAAGAGCCCAGGGTGCTGTCTTGGCTTTGCAAGTTTGTTGCCAGCAGCTAATTGCAGAGGGTGTACTTGAAACGTTTAATTGTGTCCTTGTGTGTTAATTGAGGTTGTGCTGTGGATCTTTGTCTCTTCTTGATTTTTTTCACTGCCTTAGGAGAGAAGAAAACTACTTGGTCAACTGCTG
>NW_010389144.1:11292-16899 GCF_000710305.1 Buceros rhinoceros silvestris
GAACCCATGGTCACTTGCTAAAATATACTCCCAGCCTTGAGGAGGGTGCAAAATATGAGAATACTAATGTATGTGGTTTTAAACCTGTTCATATTTTTAAGAGAAAACCTATACCATTGATGACCTGCAGTTATGTGGAGGTTTTCCAGAGGCTGGACAGGTTTCAATAATCTCTGTAGCATTTGTCGTTCGCTATTTCGTATCTTACTAGTGTGTTCAGCTATACGAGACTTTTGTACTTGGAGTGAGGACAGGGACCCAAAGGCTTGCCTGCTCTCATTCGATGCTTGTCTGTTCAGTACTTGGGATGGCTGGCCTGGGATAAGTGACATAATTCTACTAAAGCATGGTTACGCTGCTGTTGTGGAATCTGGGTCTAACTGAACCTTTGGGTTTGGTTTCAGTGAAGCCACATTTCTCTTTAGGATTGGAGGCAGGGAGGAAGACTAGATATGTTGGTGGAGATGGCAGAGGAGAGAGATGTGGTGGGTTTCAGCAAGTGGACATAGAAGCAGGAAAAATAACTTGAATTGAGAAAGATATAAAAATAGGGAAAGGAAATAGGCTCCTCTCTGAAGGTGGAGTGGAAAGAAACAGATAATGGTGATCAGGTGACAGCCTGGGGGAGGTAAAGAGCAGGAAAGGGAAGAAAAATGGAGGTGGAGATCTCATAGAGGTCATAGAATGCATTAATTTCTTTTTGCATTTTAGGCAGAAAGAAATACTAATTAGCAACTTTTCTCCCTTCAAAAATGTATTTAGCCAGTCAAAGCTTACAGTTTAGAGTGGGATGGAAATAACTCAAGGAAGTGGTGTGGAAGGAGCATTCCTGACTGATGGGTTTATTTGCAAAGGAATCAGCACAGACAGAAAACCAGCCCTTCTTTAGAGGAAGTGTTGCAAGAGGAACAGTTCCAAGTGAGTCCCTTTTGTGCTTTCAGGGCTCTATGGATTCATTTTCTTCAGTATTTCCACATACAGCTTAATTCTCTGATTCTACCGTTTCACGGTTTTCTTAGCAAGCAACATGCTGCCTTTTATCAGAGGTTTGCAGCACTTGCTGTTTTCTAAGGTGTGGTGCAATAGCTTGTTCTCAGGTGATGCTGTCCCCAGCGCTGTCTCAAACTGTCAAAGCTGTGAAATTGAGGTACTTACTTCAGAACTCTGTGTGTTGCTAACCCTCGTGCTGCTGCGTTGTGCAGTAGTGAAGAGAGAGAGAGCTGAGAATGTTGCTGGCTTCTGTGTGCTGTATCTGTAGTGCCAGGTATAAAAAACTCCTTGTTCTTTTTCTCCTATTTAATTCTTATACTTACGTTTTCATTTTGTGTCATTTAGAAATCAAAGCAGGAGTGTGCAGTTCAGCAGCAGAACTATGCTTGCTATGAATCTGCTGCTTTGCTCAGTTTAAACCTTTATCGGGCCAGAGACTCCTCACTGCTCCATCTCAAGTCTTGGAGCCTCTTAGAGTGTGATGACTTTTTTCTTTAAACTTTGATGCAGGTCCTGCAAGAAGTACAGTGAAATTTTCTTCCATTTGACTCTCTGCCTTCCAGCCCATCTTTCCTTCCTGTGTTCAGTTTGTTTTTTTCTTAAGCATAGCTTATTGGGAGCAGCTGTTGGTATAAGTAATGCTTAATATTCCCTGTGATTTGGAAGATTTCACCCCAATCTGATGGGCAGAGATCTGGCCTCAGTTATTTCTATAATGTTCTGTTTTCAGCATTCTGTACCGAGGTAGTGTAATGGATAGAAGCTCTTTATTCCTCAAACAAGGTAACATAATGCTGCAGGATACTACCTACAGATGCTGTAAGCTGTGTTGACTGACATGGTTTCTGCAGCAATACCTTCTGTGACACGGATACCTTCAAAAGCCTGGATCTTATCTGCAGGCTGCTCTGTGGCCTGAAGCCTGGAGTGAACCCTGGGAAATAGTTCTGTTTCTTGTCCATCCTGGGAGTGAAGATAACTTTTACAGAAAAGAGAGTTGGTTGGTTTTGAGCCTAGTCGGAGACTTTTACAGGGTCTAAGGGATGTCACAAATGCTTAGTCTTACCTGCAAGAGCGTGGTCTACTTCTTTGATTTAACTTTTCTAGCTTAAAACAGTGCTGCATGGATGCTAAGAGCCCACGCTCCCAAAATAGATCAAGTAGAACAAGCACTTCACTGATGACTTCTCTTCAGGAGAGGAGAGGAGAAGGTAACAATGAACAGATGGCAGGTATTAGTCATATCATCTAATATATCTGAAGACCTCAGACAGTGTCGGCACAAGGGTAGTGGAGGAACCTAGGGGGATTGAGTCCTCCTAATAAACAGACAGGATATTAGAGTTACACGTGATACAGATAGAGAGGACCTAAGAAAATGAGGAGACTTGCAGCCAAATGAGCTAAATCAAGAATAGTATGCTCACAGAGGCTCAAAGTGCTGGCCAGATCCCGAGACTACTTTTACCTGCCCAATCTGCAAAACCATTCCCTTGCACGTTTGATGCTTCCCTCAGAGCATCGTTCCTTGGAGCTCCCATGCTGATAATGCAGTTGCCTTTGCAGAAGGCCTAGTACCAAAGGTCCAGTACCTCAGAAAAAAGTGAATTTTTCCAATTTTAGTATCAGCTTGAATGGCGCTTTTCTAGCTTTAACTGTAATGATGTCTGTACAGAAGCTGCGTGATCATTTCACGTAGTGTCTAGATTGCCAGCGTGCACCTTGCAGTCTAATTCGGCTGGCTCAGCATCCCCTCTCTTCTCTAGGTCACACATTGGCCCTGGCCCAGTTGGCAGTAAGCTCACGGAGAGCCTCCGAGATGCTACTGCCTGCTGATTTGCTGGGAACACATCGTGTAAATGAAATATAAAATATGTACAGTCGTTTGTACGTAAGTGGCTTCCAGCAAACTTGACACCACAGAGCAAGTAGGCCACTGAAGTACCTGTGGAGGCATCGTGGGAGAAGTGCATCATTTCCAGTTGCTTGCACTGATTGCCTTGTTTGTATAATCATTTGCTTTAAAGCCAGTCTGTCCAAAAGGCAGCATGGCTGTGGGCACACCAGAGTGTAGGAAGACAAGGTGCAGATGTGGGCTTTTTTGACTTCCCTGTGCAGAGATGGGGTCATCAGGACTCACAGCATCACTCTGATCTCCCTGCAGAATGGCTGTATCTTGATTTTTTTTTTTTTTCCCCCCATGTTTCGTTGGTTTGTTTTTTTGATCTTCAGCTGAGTGTGCAGTCTCCTCGTTTTTTTTTCTCTTTGTTTCATCTTTTTGGCATTCATTTATGAAGAGAGCTGCTCTGCTGGAGACACTCCCATAATTTTTCACACTTGTGCTCAGACCGCTACGGAAGCCAAGCACCCTGTGGGCCTCTGAATTACAAGTACCATTTCAGTAGCACCCTGGTTTCAGCTATTGCCAAAAGCCTCATGAATGTATGAAGTGAGTAAAGCACTTCTACTATGAACTCTTCTGATACATAAGGGGTTAAACTAAGCTCTGTTTATTAATGTTGATACTTTAAATTGTGCCAGAACGCTTTGAAAATGTGACAGCGGACAGGGCAGCAGGCAGTAAACACCGTTAAATGACAATACTGTTCAATATTTGCTGTTAATTGAGAGAGGCAGCAGCTGCTGGTATGCAGCTTCAGCCAGGATGAATTAGTAATGAGTCTGTAACTCCAGGTTTTTTTCTGGTTTCAAGTTGCATCAGCACTTTATGGTTCAGTAGCATGTTTGGGATGGAAATAAAAAAAATCATAGTGGGCCCTAAATGGAAGATTTTTTTTTTATGTTTTCCAGTGAGTTGTCATGGAGCTGTGGTCTCAGTGGTAAATTTGGCAACGGTAATAAAATTGCCTTGTATTTAAGGACCAAATTTATAGATGCTGGGTTAGCTTTTCCATCCTGTGTGGCAGACAGTGGGAATGTAGCAGACAGAGCAAACTCCTCCTTTGAAAGAAAGCAGTTTTGTTGCATTCTCACTGGCTTCCAAAGACATTTTGAGTTATAGTTTTTTTTTGAACAGGAGTTTTGGTTAAATTTTCTTTGCTGCAGGTTGCCGTGTGTACATAGTTCTGGACCTTGCTGGAGGGACCTGCTGCAGCAGGAGAGGGAACGCTAACCCAACGTTTTCCTAATGCTTTCTTTGCGCTTTTGCCATGCAGACGTGTTGAGTTTAACCTCTGAAAGCTTGTTGATAAGCTGTTATCAGCCAACAGTTAAAAAAACAAACCCTCCCACCTTGCTGAGTTGGGGTAAGAACTTCCCAAGGCTTCAAGGCAGGAATAGCACTAACCCAGGCAGAGCAACCAGGCTGGGGACAAAGTTTACCCTCTGAAGAGAGCAGCCACCGCTGCTACTTTCATGCCATTTACGCAGCCTTCCCTGTAAGTATTGATTTTGCTCAAAACATTTTATTTTGTACTATAGATGTGATTGTGAGAGTGCAAAACTGTGTTACAGTGGTTGGCAGCATCTTTAACAGATCTTAAGTTGGGTGCAGGAAATGAAATTCTGGCTCTGCTGAAAACAATGCTCACAGTCCTATTGATTTCAGTACAGCTCGGCTTTCACCACAGTAAAAGAATTTTGAAGCAAATAATGTTTTGTTTGTTCAATTCTTTAATCCATCTGCAGGAGCTAGCGCTTGAATCCAAGTGCTCAGAATTCTGCTGGTATTTTGTTAGGTTGAGAAATACTAGATTAAAAGAATTCCTTGGGTCCACAGTGATCACATTAGAGGAGAAAAATCCCCTCAGCAGTTACGTTTCGTAATCCTGTTTCCAGTTTGAATGATTTCTGTGTTACGTATGTTTGGGTTTTGTATTTATTCAGTTGACATTAACAGTTTTTACCAAGTGGGTAGATGCATTTATGCATTCTTAAGAGCCTGAATCTGCAGTACACCACGCTGTCCTCTGCGTTGCCTTATAGGTGCACAAAATCTTTCAGGTTGATTTTGAAAAGTAAGTGTTAAAGCCGATGGAATACTGTGAAAGGTGGCAGTAAGTGGAAGTGCAGGAAGAGCTAAATGCATCTGATGTTAAAAGGCCTTCGGCCCCAGGAGGCCCTTCTTGTCTGGGTACGGACAATTCCTACCTTTGCTAGCCGCTATCGAGTGGTGTTTTAAAATCTGTCCTTAGAAGGCTGTGTCTCTTCATGTGAAATTCAATAATTTATTTCAATGGCATTCTGCCAACTTGGGGCATTCTGTGCCTCATGTTTTTTACGAACATCTCCCCAGTTTTATATGCTGTTTTCTATATATGTGAATTACGTTAAAAACTACAATGTAATCAAATACAGTCTTCCCTTTTGTGTGTGTTTTTGATTCTCTGAAGTCTGTATGATTGTTTCATTTGTAGCATCTGCTTACAATTTTTGGGTGTTTTTTTTTTTAAGCATGAAAATAAACATTGGTGTGTTTACATGCACTGTTCCTGTCTTAAAACAGTGATAAAAATTCTGATTAAAAAAAACCAACTGGCTTTTTGGGCTTTTTTTCCCCATTGATTTAACAGAACTGTGTAATTTTCTTGTAAATAAAGGCAAATATTTATATTTTTAATATAAAAAATTATAAACTCTGAAGTTTGTCTAACAAAC
>NW_010389145.1:0-216 GCF_000710305.1 Buceros rhinoceros silvestris
TCCCTGCCGCTGTTACCTGCCGGGTGCCGACCGCTGCCGCTGCCTCTCCCCTACCTGCTGTGTGCAGCAGAGGAGTGCCGGTTGCCTCCATTCATAAGGGCTGGATGAGCTGCAGAGAAGAAGAAAGAAAACCAAAGCGAACGCGGGCACTGTGGGTGCCTGGTGCTCGCCAGTTTCTGCTGAAGAGCGGAGCGCGGTGCAATGCAGAGGGTTGCC
>NW_010389145.1:400-770 GCF_000710305.1 Buceros rhinoceros silvestris
GCTGCCCTTCCAGCCAGAGCTGTTCAAGGTCTGAGTAGGGCATCAAGACTAGCTGCAGAAACCCTGGAATTCTGACTTGATTTCCTCAGGGTTTTGGTGCTTTGTGACGTAATTTGCAGGATGAGAAGTCAGTCTGTGCTCAGATTAGGCACCTCTGTAGGCTATGTGGCTGTATCTGATGGAAGAGTGAAAAACACATCTTTGTTTGCTCTCTCTGTTGAAAGACAAGCTAGTAGAGTTTACACAAGCCAAATGCGTGATAGTTATTATCATGCAGTAAAATTTCCTTGTTCAGAAAAAATGTATACTGTGTGGTGTGGCCTAACTTGCAAGAGATTTCTCAGAAAAAAACAAAGGCCATAGGTTCAGC
>NW_010389145.1:881-17095 GCF_000710305.1 Buceros rhinoceros silvestris
GTTCAGCAGTTCTCTTTTTCCTGGAATATCTGGAGTGTTAGCAGCTGTGGCGTTTTCAGTAGACTAAACCAATAAGAAAAAATACTAAATTGGGAACATGCACTTCACGGGAGACAAATATGGGTCCAGTACCAAATGTACAGTAACGCATCCCAGATGGCATTCCTCAACTGAAGTAACGCACATGACAAAAACATCAGTGTCTTCTATCCAGTTCCTTTACAAACACAATTTTTTACTAGCACACCCATTAGAGAGTCCTTTGGCTCTCTAATTTCTGGGCTTTTTCCAGAGAAATGTCCCAAAGAAGAGGAAGAATTGTTTTGTAAAGCAAGGAGCTCAATGGCAATTCCTAAACCTCCCTGGCTGTGCTTCAGGCTGTCCCATGGGTGAGCCAGGCAGCTCTGGGGACATGGTTCCCTTAAACTACGGCTGCTGTTTTCCAGTCTTGGTGTTCTCCAGTGTTGGTGTTGTGAGGACAAATAGCTGAGCTGACTTTCACATGTAAAAAAGCGTACCACCCTGAAGTGGTGTGAATATATTGCTCTGGGAAACTCACAAAAATGTTATTAAAATGAAGAGCCTTTTATGAGCAGCAGTGATCTGTCTGACACTTTACTAATCAGTAACAGTGATTGCTCAGGACTGTTAAAGGCAACAGCCATCATAATTGTCGTTAGATGCTTCTACTTTTCTGTTCCAGGGTAACTTGGATGTTCTCAAGGCAGAGATGTAGTCTATGGTACAGGGAGAAGAAGATCAGAGCATATGGTAAATCAGGGTTTCACAGCTGTGCAGAGCTACCAGGAGTCCATAAATCATGGCTGCATGTCCCCTGCTGATTGTATGATACAAGTAAAACTCATAGAAACAACTGTAGGAAGGTCCTGGAGGTCGACATGAAACTGCAGAGCTTTTCTAGCAACCGGAGAATACATAACTAAACCTAGGTTTAATACTCTGTTCTGAATGTGCACTCTTCACATGCACGTGTTTTGTGTTTTCAGTACTATATAGATAATATACTGCTTAAACTCATAGGAGTTTCTAAGTTACATGCTGATTATATGTGCACTGAAAAGTCTGGATTAGTGGTTAGAGGAGTGCTAAGAAAACAGTCTTTTCCTCATTGCTGGTAGCTGGTTTAAAATCCCTCTACATCTCTTGGAGAAGCGGAAGATTATCAAGAAGGAAAGAGACCTAAGCAGCTATGGAAACATGGTTGCCATACTGACACTGCTGTTAGCCATCCGCACAACAAATGGTTTATGACTTTACAGTCTTTCAGCATTACTTGAATTTTATTATAACACAGTTTCAGATGTTACATAACTTCAGAGACGTGTCTAATATGAGTCATGATGAATATGGACGCGTGTAGTGCTCCTTGTATTGCAAGACTATTAATCCCAGGAGAACAAAGTTAAGAAATTTTCTACGCCAGGCTAAAGCAAAGACTTAATTGATTGTCTTATAACCTGTTTTCTCTGCTGTCAAACTCTGATCACTGGGGTTGTAAGAAGAATGTAAAATGTAAAGGACTGCATGCTGCGTAGGATTGTGCCCACATTACAAGGCTCCTCCTTGAAAGTCAGCTAACGTGCATGGAGTATAGAGAGCCTGCTGTCTGCCTGGCCAGTGAAAAGAGAAAGAAACTCTGTTGAGAAATAGATCATTTCTGTATCCTAGTAGATGCTGTTGGGATAAAGCCAAACAGTTCTAAGTGCGACTAAACTTTGTACAAAAAATCTCATTGTACCATTTGGTAGAATTAAGTATGTGACAATAGTTTACTATGTTGTCATTTGTAAATGTGTGAGTTTTAGCAAAATTTAGTTTGTGATTCCTCACTTTAAAAATAAGAAAATCAGTACTGAACAAAATATTCCAGAAATCTTTCAGTGGGACACTTTAAAACACCTTTGTTAGATAGGCACTATCTACAACCTACAATTGCACTCCATAACAGAATTATAGCATTTGCTGGTCACCTGTCCTTGTGCCCTATTTTAGGAGGCCTGTTCCAATTTTCTTGACCTTTGTGGGTCAAGTTAACTGTGTCAGTTCCTTTCATACAGGCCACTAAGTAGCTGTTAGATAATGGCAGCTTTGAGAGTCTGCTGATGCAGCCTGTAACCTTAGAAATCGCAGGGCAAAAGTAATTTCGCTTAAAATGTTGCCTTGATTCTGTTCAAAAAACTTTTTCAGAAAATTAAGGCATCGTGTCCAGTTGTTCTGTTAATTATGTCTAGAAAACGTTAGACATGCATTAGACATGTTTGTGCTTGTGCAGGTGTATGTTTCAACAGGTGTTTGATTTATACATCCAAGTGTAGTTTTTTAAAAAAAAAAAACAACTAACCAAGTTTGTTCAATATAATGAGTGTCTTGGGTGTGAGCAGGTCAACACCTTTGTCACACTAAGCAGTGTGTTAGGATTGATACTATGAGCTTCTGCAGGCAGAACTGTTATGGAGATCAAAGGGAAGTCATACATGGTCGTGTGTTTCATATGTGTTCATTCATATACATGCTTATACAAGCACCCTTTTTCCTTCCGCAGTAGGTCCATTGCTTGCTCTTCTATTTCCTACCCTTTACCAGGAAGGGCAGGAGAGAAGACATGTCAAACTGGTAGGCGCGTGGAACATGCTCGGAATCATGCACCTTTGAAGGGATTCTGAAGCAGCAGACAGGAGTAAGTGATAGGTAGAACAAAGGCTCTTGATTTTCTTGCGTGTGCTGAATTGCGCACTTCAGGAAAAAGTAGATATACTCAGTTCTGGTGAGCCTTGCACTGAATAGTTGCTACCAAAAAGTTATTCGGAATACACGCATGCGTGATTTATATTGAAAGAGGGACTGTAGTGTTCAGAGGTGTTCTTTACAGGTGTGTGAATTTATCAAACTAGTATAGTAAGTTATCTGAATAGTGTTTAAGCAATTTCTGTGTCTTGCACGTCATCTGAATTCTGTTTCTTTCCAAGATGTGGCAGCCTTGGAATCTCTTGGATTTTGATTTTGAATTTTAAAATGCAGTCAGTTTTTTTTATTTCATCATAGTTAGTTTCACTGAACCATGTAACTTTTACTTCAGATTGGTGGCTCACTGCTTGGCAGAGATAACTCGAATGTTCCAAGACTCACTGAATTGCAGCATGTTGCCTTTCCTGTTGAGTTGCACTCAGGAGCACAAAACTCCAAGGATATATTTGTTTTCTTCATGTGTGACCGTGGCTTGCAGAAAACATTGGCTGCAAGATGTCAAGAGACATTTGGAATGAAGAAAAACAGCTAGAAAGATGAGAAGGGCCAGGACCTGTGTTGGGATCCACACAAGCAGAGACCACTAGCACTAGACCGCTTAGAGCAGATGATTTCATCTATCCCTGCTCTCAGATCTAGCCACCATTCAGCTGGTGGCCAGAAAAGCGAGGAGCTTCTGACTTTTGGTTAGGAGTGCAATGCCCCCAGTCTCTGCACCTGACATGGTGCCACGCAGCTATGCCCCATTGGAATGATCTCTTGAGAAAGTATCAGCCCTCTGAGCTGTTTCCTTTTCTCCCATCTGCACCTCCTGATGGGCTGTCAGGTTCTCGGAGAGTACTGACTGCCTGCATTGCAACCCCACCTAACCAAGGCAGTACTTGCATGTGTTAAATTGCTTCCAAGGAAAATGGACTGGATTTCAGAAGGATTCTGTTTGAAGTTAGGACACGAAGGGGATGAAACACAGGTTGAGGCAAGATTGGGGCCACAGAGGGTCCTGGCACAGTCATCACTGGCATGTCACTGAGTCTGGTTCCCTGCTGTCATAACAGTTTCTATGAAAGCAGGTTTCCTTCCATAACCTTTTTTCCAGCATGTAAAGCTTTCTTCCCCAACTCAGTTTGTCTGCTGCATCACTTACTGTGGATAGCACATTCAGCACTCACTTCACAGTGAGTTCCTGAAACTGCTGGTTCTTTAAACAGCAGCCTTTTGAATTGTGGCCTTAGAAACTCCAGTAACAAAGGCAAGTTTCAAACACTCAACAAGGAGGACCTGCCTTGATCATAAAACAAGCAACAGAAGCAACTCACGCATTACAAAATCAGTAGTTTTTCTTCAAATCTGTATTAGACAAGTCACCGTCCTTAAAAAATAACCATGAGAAACTTGTACAATATTGCTGAAAAGATTGCAAGGTCTCAGATTTTCTTGCAGTCTTAAGGAAGAACAAACAAACAAGCAACCTTCACTAAATTCTTTCTTAAGAACTACCTAAGTCCCAAGCAAATCCCTCAGGCCTAAAAGGATCGATCACAGGGTTTAATAACATCATAGGTTTTTACTGGCTTTTGATTATAATTATGAGTCTAGACAATAGAAAGCAAAGCTATGCTTTTCCGTAACAAGAGTCAGAGATAAGGGAATGGCAAATTAAAAAAAAAAAAAAGAAAGAAAAGGCAATACAAAACAAAACCTTATTTTGCTCTTAGCAAGAATTATGTGTTCTCCACTGAATTAGGGTACAGGTTCTTGACCTGGCACAAAGTTTTACAGCAAGAGTAGGACTGATTCTTTCTGTGTTGGTAATTGCTGTGACTATAACTGGAAATACATATTAAAGTTAAGAGATTTCTCGGAAAAAAGCTTAAACTGCGTGAATAACAGAGAGTGCAGAGCTCATGGCATCTGTTTAATCACTTGCTTTATGTAGAAATGTTAAGTGCTCCAGATTACAGGTTGTCTGTTAAATTCAGATGTGCAACAGCTCTCCATTCTGCTAATCTTTGCAAATTTACCTCTGGTACTGACATTTTAGCTATTAATGGCCACTCCTGAGTCAACATGTTCCCTTGAAAACACTGGCTTCTTGAATCCTTGTGTTGATGCATGTCTTTGTAGCAGCCCCAAAAAACCCCTTTCTGAGCTTTTACCACAAATACACAAGTATAGAAAACAAAGCTGTATCTGAATGCTTGAATCTCAGAAACAAAATCCTGTGTTTATCATTACCACATCCACTCAAGCCACTAAACACACCCTGTTAAAATCTGGTTTTCCCAGCCCCATTTGTGTTTGGTTTCCCTTGTAAGCAAAGGAATTTTTCTTTTCCTGTCAGTATTATGTCCTTTTGAATTCATTGCAGAACTCATCTGGAGGAAGTAAGGAGGCATAGCGAACTCATGCCATCATAAAAAGGTGTGAAGCCTGCCTAGGTGCCTGCTCAATCAGGCAATGGGATATTGGTCCTTGAGCTTTCTCTGCAGGACATCTGGAGGCCTTAGTAAAGGCCAGAGTGAGCATGAGCTAAGGCTCCTTTGAAGACTGAAATGTAGCATGAGGGTCATGCTATGGTGTCATATTCACTTGTCATCCAGAACTGCACCCAGTCTGACTTTGGGAAAGGTTTCTAGCAATGCTTTTCCCTTCCCCAAGTGAAAATACCATCGTTCTTCCAGTGGGGCTGAGTTAGCCCTGTCTCAGGGTTTAACAGCACATCAGTTAAACCATTTCATTAAGCACCTGCTTAAACTAAGCACAATTAGGTTTTCCCTGGTATAAAAGGAGTGAGGGACAGAAGCTAAATCAGCATGTGAGTGCATTAGGTCATTGTCATCAGAATGGATCATTAATTTAAAACTAGGAGGTTTTAAACTGCCTGGACTAACAAAAACATTGGAGGCTACCGTCATGATTTAACCCAACAGGCATCTAAATGCCACACAGCTGCTCGCTCACTCCCCAGCTCCCAGGTGGGATGGGAGAGACAACTGAGAAAAAAGGTAAAATTACTGTGTTGAGATAAGGACAGTTTAATAGTACAGAAAAGGAAAGGAAAATAATAACAGTGATAAAAGGGTATACAAAACAAGTGGTGCACAATGCAGTTGTTCACAACCCACCAACCATTGTCCAGTTGCTGAGCGGTGGCCCCTGGCCAGCTTTCCATTTAGTTTATATGCTGAGCATGGTGTCACACGGTATGGAATATCCCTTTTGTCAGTTGAGTTCAACTGTCTTGGCTGTGTCCCCTTCCAGCTTCTTGTATTCCTCAGCCTACTCACTGGTGGAGTGGTATGAGAAGCTGAAAAATCCCTGACATAGTGTAAACACAGCTTAACATCAGTGTGTTATCAACATTATTCTTATCCTAAACCCAAAACACAGCACTGTACCAGCTACTAGAAAGAAAATTAACTCTATCCCAGCTGAAACCAGGATAATACCCACCCCTTATTCTGTACCATTTTCATCATTCTGTTGTGGTTGAAACCCAGCTGGCAACTAAGCACCACACAGCCACTCTGTCACTCCAGGAAGGAGAAAATACAACAAAAGGCTTAAAGGTCAAGACAAAGTCAAGGGCAAAAGACAGACACAGCTCGGGGAAACAAAATCAATTTAATTTAAACAACAAAATCAGCACCAAGTCGCCAATTGAATCGGAGTAGGACAGTGAGAAAAACAACAGGATCTTAAATAGATATTTTTCTCCTACCCCTCTCTTCTTTCCCAGAACCGGCTTTGCTACCTCCTCCCTCAGCTTGGTGCAGGGTGGTGCGGAGGATGCGGGTTGCAGCCAGTTCCAATTCAGTCCATGTTACTTTTGCTGCTCCCTCTTCCTCAAGGGAAACACTTGTCATAGTTCTATCTTGTGGCAAGGTGGTATCCTTCCCTCAGAAAACAGTGCTCCATGAACTCCTCCAGCTACCGTGGGGGTCTCCTGCAGGCAGTGGTTCTCCTGGCAGTGAACTGCCCCATCATGCATCTCCCTCAGAGTCACAGCCTTTTTCAGGATCTGTCTCCTGCTCCAGGGTGGGCTTCTCCATGGGCTGTGATTGAAGTTTTCTCCACCAGTGATCTCTGAGAACTGCCAGGGCTCAACCTGCCATATGAGTTGTCTTGCTCTCTGTTCTCTCCAAAACAAAGGAGAGCTCCCAAAATCAAAGGCCCTTGCCAGTCAGGTTTCCCCTTTTAAATGTGTTTATTGCAGAGATGCAGATTGACTGGGCCTTGGTCAGAGGCAGGGTTGGCTTGGAGCCAAGGGAGGTTTCTTGAAGTTTCTTACAGGGGCCACATCAGCAGCTCCTTCCCCCACTGCCAAAATTCTGCCAGAGACAAGCCAGCAGCACCTCCCCCACCACTAAAACCTGGCCAGACACAAAGCCAACACACATGCCCAGGTCTCACACTTTCCAATACGTCCTTTCCTGTCTTTTGATACATGCGCACAGATATAATTCTCTTAGTCTATGGGCCATCCCTCTAAAATGTCCACTGAGTTCCTTTAGTCCATGAATTGGGCTCCATCTGTCATAGTCCTTCAGGGCAGGTGAGACAGTGTGTGGTGTTGGATTGCTGCATGCTGAAGTCAGTCCTGGTTCTGTCATCACTGCGCTTTGCCCAGTTTCATCACAATTCGTTCTTCATTAATATGGGTAATTTTCATTGCAATACCATTGATACAGCATATGGCAACCATAGCAGTGATGACATACAGTATTATATGGCAGTTAACATCACACGCTTCAAATTACTGGCTAATTTCACCCAGAATCAAATCCCCTTGATGTACACATTGGACTTGCTCATTGTTCCATATTACCCACCAAGTGCACCCAGGATCTTGAGCAAAAGCAATCTCTCGATGCATTTACCTTTACCTGAGGAAAGAACAACCAAATTGCACATTCCTGTATGTGCAATACAGGAACTTTATTTCCTTCTATACTATGTAAAAGTTTTGATTGGGCAGGGCTAGCTCAATTGGCAGATCCCTTAATGTTGACTAACCACATGGTTTTGCTAAATATACCAAAAATATAAATAAATAATAAATAAACCAAAGTTTGAAGGTCCCACTCCTGCTGTTGTTCTCAGTGTAGTTTTTAACACTGTACCATTTGATTTTTCTGGAGGCTGGTGCCTTACAGGGGATGTGATACACTCAATGCCATGCTCTTTGGCCAGGTATCTATGAGGTTGTTTTAGAAATGAGTCCTGTTGTCTGCCTCAGTTTTTTCTGGGATGCCCTGTCATCATAAGTCTTGCTTCTCAGGCCCAGGATAGTGTTCTGGGTGGTGGCATGGGGCACAGGATATGTTTCCAGCCATCTGGTGGTTGCTCCAATAGAACATGGTGCTTGCCTTGGCAGGTTTGTGGGAGTGTGATATCCTCAATCTGCCAGGCCTCCTCATAGTTATATTTCAGCCATCGTCCTCTGTACTGCAGAAGTTTTTATTTCTTGGCTTGCTTGATTGAGGCACGTTTTGCATTCACGGTTTACCTGTATGATTTTGTCCATGGTTTAGTCCACCTCTCAATCATGAGCCCATCTATATGTTGCATCTCTTCTTTGCTGTCCTGAGGTGACATGGGCCCACCAAGCTATAAATAAGTCACCCTTATGCTGCCAATTCAAATCCGACTGTGGGGTGGCACATGGGGGAAGATGGAGGGAATCCCTCCCCCCACCCCAGATTGCCTTTCCAAGGAGAAAAGGTAAAAGGTGTAATTATCAACAGTGCCTGAGAGACAGTTCCCAAAATACGGAGATGACAGCAATGCTGACTACAAATACCAGATTAGTCTCACAACGAGTATTTTTATAATAACATAAGGCAGTGTCACATGGTATGGCACAATAGTAACCTTCATCCAGCCCCCAGAGGTGACAATCAGCACAACAGAACAATGGGGAACAGCAAGTAGGATGTTAGACAGTGCATTTCTGAGAACAAGCTCAACAACTCTTAGAGCTGCGATCAGCGAATATTAAACAAATATAATGAATGCTTATTCAGATTTCCTAAGACTGACTGTGTTTTGGCAAGTTGTGCCAAAAGAATTTGTTGTAAGACAGCTGGTCTCATGTTTGAATCACATTTAATACAGTAGAATTTATAATACTGAAATCCGGTCAAATCTGAGGAAAAAAAAATTTAGTTTATTCCATTGTTTTTCCAGTGAAATAAAAACCTTCTTTCAGTCCGAAGGAGGTGTGACTGCTTGAACAAAGACAACAAAGAGAAAAAACACACATTATTGCCATGGGCCTTACAATCTTCCTCCCAATGGCAGCTGAGTTACCTACTGTAACGAGGTGTGAGTCTAAGTGGTCTTCCTGCAATGCACCTGGGGGTTATCATACTCTTTCTTTTCTTATGGAAATAAATTGGAACATTGTATGTGACTGAGCTGAGTCAAATGGGAGCCAGTACGCAAGTGCTTGTTAAAGAACTCTTGAGTAGATCAAGGAGATTGTTTCAGGCTCTTAACAAGTCTCATCTTGTGAACTGTGCTCTCCCATCAACAGAACCATCCAGTTTTACACTGTTTTGCCAAGCAGAATACAGTGATAATTACATATGTCTTTTCTCCATTTTAGTATATTTTGTATATTAGGATTTGACAACTGTTGTGAAGACAGGAATATCAGTGAAGTTTACAGTTTTCTTTTTGTGACTTGTGTAATTTTATTTGCATTATTGCTTCAGTTAAGATTACAATATGTATTTACATTTGTGAATAAGCTTAAATGCATTGAGGGATTAGAATTTTAGTATGTTGTTGGGAGGGTTACTTCGAGAAAGACATCTAAAAAGCCAGAATTTGGTAAAAAAAAAAAAGTTAAAAATAAAACAAAGGAAATGTGTAACAGAGGCCCATTATGCTGGTAACAGTCTGCAGAAGACTTTACAATCATGTTGATGGTAGGTGGAGCTTTGCTCTTGGTCTGTAGCAACCAAAAGATGATACTATGTTTGGATGGAGAAGACCCTATCACAAAACCTTCAAATCTGCTGCTTCAGTTCCCCCATAAACCCCAGAGGGCAAAAGCATAACCTCCCACAATCCTAGATCAGAGTAGCAACGTGGACAACAGAGGAAGTTCAGTTGTCTGTGAGGTGTGTGTGTGTGCATGCCCAAGACCATTCAACCTATATTTGGTGAGGACCAAAGGAAAGGTCTTTTCAGAGTTCCTGTTACTAATATGTTTCTCCAAGAGCCTTTTCCTGTGCCCGATCCATGCATGATTCTGCCGACTCCCAGATTTCCACTGCAAAGCCATGTGGTTTGGCCAGCTGTGTTCCCTGCTTAACCTTGCAATGCTTTGCTATTGTTGAAGTCCTGCATAAACAAAGCTGTGCCTGTTCCTTTCTCTCCCCTCACACTCCTGTTAGTCCCTTCACAAGATCTATTTTCCTTGTCCTTTTGCGTTCTCCTTTATCTGAGGGCTGGTAGGCTTTGGATTGCTTCTTGCAATGCAAAGGAGTTATTGCACGTCAAGCATTTTATTGACTCTTCCTTTGAGTCTCTGTAAGCGCAGATTTTTCAGGTGACATGGGCCCACACAGTGGGCTTCAAAGAAGTGGAGAAAAATCTTGGTCTTTTTGTCACTGCATCCACAAAAAGAGTAAATGGGTAGAGCTTTCTCCTGCAATCTTCTCTAAACTCCTCCCAGGTACAACTGTGCAGGTGATGGCCCCTGAGTCCTTTGACCTCTTTTGAGAAAAGTGGAGAATGGCTTCCCTCTTTGTTTTCTGATTTGCCCTTGCTATGTAGATCTCTTTTTCAGTTTATTTCACTGCTTAATTGGTTTTCTGTGACTGTGCAGGTGTCTCATATGTCAGCCACTGTAGATTAAGAAAAATTGTTTTGCCACAACAGTATGTGTTGTGTGACAAATAGCGTACTAAAAGCTTTTTCCTATTCTCACTCACACTTCAGAGCTTTCCTTAGAATGTTAATAGAACATACGCATAGCCCAAAGATAATCCGCTCCTCTTAGCGTGGCACCAAGAAAAAAGTTTAGGCGAGTATGTTGTCTTATGTTGAATACTTCCTTGGGTAAAAATTGGGGCATGGCGTAATAAGTGTGAGTTAAGGAGAGGACTACCAGTACAACAAATGCTCTAACTTGGAGGGAGATCACTGCGGAAAACCGGGTATCCTGGTATGGGAACCTGGACCGAGTCAAAGGGTACTGAAGATCTTTCTGCTCTGCTGAGCTCTTGGTAGAGCATAAACTCTACTGGATTGAAATGCTCCTGCATCTTCTTATTTCTTGCTGCAACAAGTGACATTATCGAGTGCCAAAACTGCATCAAGAAGAGTTGAAACAAAACTTTCTGCATTCTTGTTTAGGAATAAATCACAGTCATTACTCTGGTCTTAGTTAACAAAGTGCGGGAGGTGCATCAAGAATCTGTTCTGAAAGGAAATGCTTCTTTACAGAAAACAACCCCAAACCCAGAATCAAACCAAACCATAAAAAACCACAAAAACCTCACAAAAACCCAGGCAAGACCTCTTTTAAAAACCACTGGGTGACAGTATTGTCTTATTATAGCAGTATCATTTCACTGTATTTATCTCATGTATGAATTGTTGCTGTTTGCCCTTGGCAATGACACAAGTCCTTCCAATTAGTTGTTTGTCCCTTTTATCTGAAAAGGATGTGTAATACTGAGCAGGGAGGACTTTTATCCTTGCTTTACCTGCACATCTAGAGTCGTCAGGAGGTCCCCTTTTTAACCCCACTGTTCCTATGATGTCTTCTTAATAACTGGCATCTAAAAGGACCACTAATAAATGCAAATTCGTCAGGTACTGCTTTCCCATGCTGTACATCCTGAGACTGATGCTCCACCTGGCAGTGGGAATTCCTATAGCCAGGTAGAGCGGGATGGTCAGAGGGGCCTTGTGCCACCACAGCAGCAGGTTTCTAAGGCGAAGTGCCTAGCTGGCTACATCCAGGCTGCAGTGAAGCCTTACATTCCTTGCCATTGCCTACTGTTTGCTGTCTTCCTCATCTACCACAGCTTTCTGTTTCAATGCTTGTACTATGTAATGTTACAAAACCTTCTTATAGTTAAACATTGTTGGGTTGTTTTGGTTTTTTTAAAACACACGCGACAGACTGACTGTAAAATGGTACCACTGAAGTGGTACTGAACTCCCCGTGATGTGAAGCTGACAACATCTCTTTGGCTCTGTCTTGAAAATGTTTTAAAGGTTGCAGTGTTTGTATTCAGTGTTGTGTTTTTCCAAATGCTATGGGTCTTGCCAGGAAAGGGCTTTGCCAGTCTATTAACATGGGGAGTGGATTCAGTGAGGTAGCGCTGTTGTCTCACAGTTGTGAGACCTGTCGTTCTTCAGGATGCTGTTTCATTCAGTTCTTGCCTAATGCTGTTGTTGATGTTGAACACACTAAAGTTTTGATGAAAGCAGTTGAGCTAGGTAATCAAAGTCCTACTAGAACTACATTCTGCATTTGTAGCTGGTAGTTAATTAATTGTGCCTGCAAATTTAAGTGATCAATTACAGGTTTTTGCTTATAGACAGCAAGCAGCAACTAATGCGTTTGGTGACTCCAGGAATGTGAGCTGCTTATTAATTAACATTTGAAAGGACAAACCGATCTGTGTCTAGATCTAGCGAAATTTCCCCTGCTTGCCAAAACTCCTAGGTGGTAGATCTTTCTGCAGACAAGTTTAGTGTATAGGCTGTAAATATATCTAGAACACCCTAAAAACATGGTTTTTAATTAAAATGGCTATTCTCCTGGGTCATCATGCAATGCAATCCAACACAGTATGGAGCTTGATTTTGAAAGAAAATTTTGTTTTAGAATCACAGCTTTTCTGATTGTAAGGGTAAATAATTAATTTATCACCCTCTTTTACAAAATTTCACAAATGTTTGCAGTCTCATTCCTACGTAGAAATTTTAGCTCATAAACTTTCAACTATGACTGCTGTTTGGTATGTGGTTATAATCTTATTTCTGCATAAAATTTAAGAAGACAATTCACCATGGTGAATTGTCATGCCCTACGGAAAAAAGTTGCTATATTTAGAAGGAAATTAATGAGCTGTGAGCAGAGAGACAAATGCATAGTGTAACTCAAGCACACTTAAGGATGCAACTGAGTGATAGCATGCACTGTTTCTGGAAAACAGTTCATGAAGAAATAAATCTATTGCATTTTTTTAAATTTGTGGACGGACTATTTATTCATTACTATATTTTTATTCCACACACACACCCTCCTGCCCACCCCCTGAAATTCTTTATTCAAATGTGTCTGCTACTATGGTTGTGTTAGAGATATATTCCCTCTTGTCCACACTGGTAGCCTTCTGTACACAGCTGAAAGGACAGAAAGTGTGTTCTTGGGGATTCCTACAGGAAAGGTGAATCACAGGCTTTCGAGTGTTTATACTTAATCATTTCCCTCTACTCAGCCAGCTCTCAGGTTTAATGTCTGGTCAGACTCACATTTGTGGTAACTCAGTTTCTAGTGTTGTAGCAGCCTTGCTGCCCTCATCTTGGAAGTCAGATTTGAAACTATCTCACTGCTCGCCTGTGATCTGCTGCTAGTGGCACATCACATGGGAGTCTCGTCTTCCCTCCCCACTTGTAGCAGTATGCTTTAATCTCCTCCCTAACAGCAGGCTTACATGCCAAACGTATCTTCAGGGGTGGCTCCCTGCCCAGAGCCCCATATGGCAGAACACTTGCTTTCCAAGCTGTTGCCCAGGAGCACCTGCATGAATAGCACAGCTTCTTTAAGTGATAGTAAGGGGGCCTGGAAACGTGCATGCTTGGAATGATCAGACTTACTGGCTGCAATGCTTTTGCCAAGGCACTGGCGCTTCCTGTAGAAATGTGCCACCTGCTTCCCAGTCCGGCACGCTGCAGCCATGGCATGGGCTGGGGTGTTATGTCAGAGGCATGACAGATAACTTGCCCAGCTGCTGCTGTCCCACACGGGGTGAGACAAAGAGGGTAGTCTCTGGGTTCATTTTCAGCTTGTGCCACAGAGCCTCCAGGAAAGAGGCAGCGGTGTTGTTAGGGAACAGTGATCCCCAATTCTCCAGTCGTAGGCTCATGCTGAAAAGTATCCAGAGATCATTTAAAATTGAACTTACAGGTGACATTCATAGAATCATATAATGCTTTGGGTTGGAAAGGACCTTGAAAGGTCATCTAGCCCAACCAACTCCTGCAGTGAGCAGGGACATCTTCAGCTAGGTCGGGTTGCCCAGAGCCCTGTCCAACGTGGCCTTGGATGTTTCCAGGGATGGGGCATCTACTACTTCTCTGGGCAGCATGTGGTAGTCTTATCACCCTCATGATGTTTTTCCCTTATGTCTATAACAAGTCTACACTCTCTTAGTTCAAAACCATCATGCCTTGTCCTGTTCCAACAGGCCTTGCTAAAAAGACTGTCATCCTTTTTATGGGCCTCCTTTAAGTACTGAAAGGCCACAGTAAAGTCTACCTGGAGCCTTCTCTGAAGGCTGAACAACCCCAACTCTCTCAGCCTGTCCTGATAGCAGAAGTACTCCAGCCCTCTGATCATTTTTGTGACCTTCACCTGGAACCTTTCCAACAGTTTCATATCCTTCTGGTACTGAGTACTACAGTAACACTGACTCCACAAAGACCTGAAGACCAGTTTTGGAAATGATCTTAAAAAGCCTAATCTCCTGTCCACAGGAACTGATGGGAACCTTTACATGTAGCTGCAGTGGTTGTTGTCCAATTGCAAAGGCATGAGCAGTTGCAAAACAGCGTTGCTGAGTCAGGAAACAAAGATTAAGGCTTCTTTCCTCCCTCCTGCATAAATGGAAGCATAGCAGTCCAAAAGCATATTTGCACAAGTCTTATCCACACTAAAGTTCTTTTGGAGACTATGCAAATGTTACTCTTGCATTCTGACCAGGGAACACCCCGAGGTTTGAAATAGAAATCCTATGACCATCAGGCAAGCAGACAGCAGCAACATGAATGGCAAACAGGAAGAAAATGCATTCCGATTCCTATAGAAATTCAGTGTTCTATTTCCAATCTCATAAAGTTGGGAATGGGAAAAAATTAGGGAAAGAATGTGTTGTGGTGAAAAGTAACAGTGGTGCCAATGTTGACCCTTTGAATATTGTTGTTACTGATGACCTAAAGTACTTTTTTCCCCTGGAAGATACATTCATTTTGATAAGTGCAAAGGCTATGCAATTCATGCAATTTTATTTTACAGAAAGAAGGAAAAAAAACCCTAATTGTTTTCTGATATAGCAAGCATCCTCAACTTTTATGCTAGCCTTTTCTGTTGGATAAAGTTTCTTTCCCTTCTCTTACCTGGTATTTGTCATAAATATGAATTCTGCTGTGATCCTGAAACTTCCACAGGCTTGCTGACCTTTCTGAAAGTCGAGGCACTTCTGTAGCTATATCTAGACCTACCTCAAGAGCAGATCAATGCAGAGCATTGAGTATGTGCTTGTACTTGGAGCTGTGATGGTCTTCTTTGGGCCTCTGACTATTCAAAACTGCAAGCATTTTACACTGAATTGTATGGATATCTTATCAATCCCAAAGTTACTCAGAACTGAGCTGCTTGTTCTGTCGGATGTGAAAAGAGTGTCTTGAAAGGATTTTCCTTTTGTCCTATAAAACTCACAAGCTGTTAAGACTGTAGAATCAAAGTTTTCCCAGATAAAATTTATTTGTGCTTAGGCAGCTTCATTTTCTGAAAATGTGTACGCCCATTGGCGCAAGCTGAGAGAGCTGGTATGGGTTACTCTGTCAGTAATACACAGGCTCTGGGAATGTCTCAGTGTTACAAGAACTTTCTTATCTTCTCTGCAATTCATGGTTTATAATTTCCTCTTTTCCTAATATTTCCAAACTATATCTTGAGGTCTGCCTTCAAATGATAAAAGAATAAGAAATTCAGACTTATAGAGAAATTTGCGGTTAATTTGCTTTCTAGCACCTAAAGACCAAAGAGAACAGGACTTCATTGGGAGACCATATAGGAAAGCTCTTGACTTGTCTCCTTACCTTTTTCTCAATAATCTCTGCATTTGCGGTGAATCAAGACACTAAAAAGTATTCATAGCTTACAGCTTGGGGCCGGTATTTTGGGAAGGAAATTGTTCCATCCTGGTACCCATGGCACAATTCATGTAACCCAAGCATTGGTGAAGTTTCCTCTGTGTTCTTCCCTGGTGGACCACAGTTTGGAGGATTGCTGTAACTGACGGCTTGGTGTAATGGTCTGATATAAACTCCAAGCTTTAACTTTGTTCAGGGAATGAGGAGTTGTTAGGAAGCCCAGTTTAGGATATTGGAGAAGACAGAAGAGCTGGACCTGTTCAGAAAGGGAATTGTCTTTGTCCTCAGCCTTTTTTTTTTTTTTTTTTTTTCTTTTTGTT
>NW_010389145.1:17119-17934 GCF_000710305.1 Buceros rhinoceros silvestris
ACGGTTCATAAGGGGAATTTTCTTTTTCCCCCGCCCTTTTTTTTTTTTTTTTTTTTTGTTGTTGTTGCTATTGTTGGAATAACTCTGCTGTGACCTTGAGAAGAAAGTTTACTTTTAGGGAATGGAGGCTTTAGTGCTAAGGTAAGCTTTCTCACTGAAAGTCTCATTTGTCTCGTTTGTCCAGGCCCTAGTATTCTTCCTTTAGGCAAACCTCTCCTCAGCAGACTCTTACCAACTGCAACTGGAGTTGTGGAAGGTAAGTTTAGAGGGTTTCTCTTGGCTTCCACGGATCCTTCCACTGATCTGTTGAGACCAGATTATTAAGAGAGGAAAGGAAGATGCTTTGAATACCAAGGCTATAGCAGCTAAACGTCTGTGTGTATGTAGATTGCTTAGGACTAGATGTCCATTGTGAGAAAGACTGTTGGAAAATAATAGTAGGAGAAAGGCAAAATGAATATTCTAGGTTTTGGAGTGGAAGTACTAGGGCCAGAGATGGGGCTTTGCATCGAAAATGCCTTTGCAAGACGACAAGAAATAAGAAGATTTGAAGGGTGCAGGACTTCAACTTGGCAGGAGAGGAAGTTGGAACTCACTGTCCTGGGTTAGCCAAAACCTGCCCTGTTCTGGAAGTTTTGTGGTAAACTGACCAATCGTATTCCCCTACCATGTACATATAAACGCGACATCAATTGGTTAAAAGTTCTGGCGGGCTTCTTTCCGTTTCCAGGTGCTGGCCCTTTAAGAGGCAGCCGGTCACCAGACCCCGCTCTCGCACTCTTTCGCACCCGACGGGCCGAGGGCAACATCTGCCC
>NW_010389146.1:0-12713 GCF_000710305.1 Buceros rhinoceros silvestris
AGGCGCAGCTCACAGTCTGTGTTTCCTTGGGTCATCCAGAGGTGTGGGCCTCAGGCCTCGGTCTGGTCTCGGGCTGCTCTCGGGCTGGCCGGTCGGCAGGTCGGTTCGTGGGAGGACTCAGCTCCCTGCGTGCCACTGCCTGGGACCTCGACGAGCGATCCGGGGGGTGCAGGAAGACCTTTGGGCTTTCGGTCTGGACGGGGCCTGCTCAGGCTGCTCCCAGGCCTGGTCGGCGGCAGAGCAGGTCCGTGGGAGGAGGTGCTCCCTGATGCAGGGGCGGAAGTCGAGAGAGAGGGAGGTTCCTCCCTGCGTGCTGCTTTATAGCCTTAACACGTAACAGTGCACCTGACCCTCTTTTGACCAATTAAATGCGGGGTCATTGTATTGCATGGAATAATTCCTATTTGTCCAGAACTCAAAACAAGGAAGTTTCAGCTCAGGAAGTTTAGCCCAAACCAGGACAATATGGCAAAGCTGTCTGTTAGGAAATTTACCAAGAAATGAGTAAAGAAAAGTTTTGAATTAATGTCTCTGCATAAGGGAAGGAACTGAAGAACGAAAGGAATGCAAAATCCAATGGAACAAGAAGACAAGATCGAAAAAGACATATGTTTGCCTAGCCTGTTTACAATGTGATGTAGTCACTTACACACTGGGCCAAGTGCCATTATTGTTACTACGAATGGATTATACGATAAAATAGAGCGGAAAGTGGAAACTGCCCTGACTTTGCTGTAATGGAACCATTCCCCAGATCATATAATTTCATCTTCATGGTCATTATCACCTAAAATACTCCATCCTATTCCAGTTTCTGGAAGTTGATTTTGTTTTCATTCAAGGTAAAAGTCTTAAAGCAAAGCAATGTTCACAGCTGTAATGCAAGAACAATGGCCACTGTTCGAAAAAGAAATGTAGGCTCCGTAAAAGAACAAAATTTATCTAGAGTTCAGGAAACTGTCTCAATTCATTTGGGATTATCATCCAGCAATTCTCCCCAAGAGAAGTAAGACTCTCCCCTTAAAAATATGGCTGATCGTAACGATGACACTTTCCACATGTTACGTGCTAGTTATGTCACTAGTACTGGCTAGAGGTAGTACCATTCACAAGCTAAAGGAGTACAGACACAGAGCAGTGACTCACTCTCAAATTAAACCATGCTGAGCTGAGCACCTGCAATTATTCTATTCCCATAAACAGCAAAAACATGTGAGGAATGACTAAAATTTATTTCTGTAAAGAAAGTGTATACTCTATCAATCAGAATATCCACAAAGTGTCTATTTTAATTTTAAGGATTTTGTTCAACCACAGAACATGCAAATCAAAAAAGGGGCTGCAGAGTCATAGGTATAATTGCATATAGGATCTTTACAGCAATTTTTTCTGAAGTTCAGATGTTTCTCCTTGCTAAGACTCACAATGCCAATAATGTATTGATTCACTCAAAATATATTTACAATCTATTTTAATAAACTCTGTGTTTTGTGGTGGTTGTTTTTCTAAGGCAATTTCATTTTAAAAGAAGTCTCCTCTTTGAGAATGAACCAGAACTTGTTTTGTGAGAGTCTACCCTATTTGCTTTTATTTTGGCAATCAGTGCATTTCAAAGTGTACCACCACAGCCAAAAACTACAACTGAGTGTTTGTTAGAACAAATCCTTCTCATGTAAGAGGATGACAAGCTCATATGATATCAATCAAATTAATCTTTCTTTCAAAGCCCGGATAAACAAACAAACAAACAAACAGAATAGTCTTTGTTCACATAGTTATGAAATGGTCTTTAATAAAATATTTTAAAATCATCTAGATTCAAAATAAATGATTTTAATGGTCTGATGATCAGTTTAAAGATGTAAATAATGACTGACAGTATGACATATATAATGACTGAGATACGTATATGATAATAATGACTGGCATGTATGGATAGATAATTAACTTCTGTACGGAAGAGGAATACAGTTATTTGGGGAAACCCTTACACGGGACAAGACTGTGTCCTTGATCTACTTCGCCACAGACAGTGATCAAAACCCATAAGTATTGTGCATGATTAGCCACATTAGGAAATAATTTCCTATTGAAAAAATGTATTTCCGTCCCCACTCCCACATTACCAGAGCACATCAGCCGAGAAAGCTGTGTTCAATCGTTTTGATACTACGTCACCCCATAACACTAAAATGCTCTAGCAACATCTAACAACTCCAGCGCTCTGTTAACATTGTTATAGTGGTGTGCTACTACATTTGACTTACCAAGATAGCCTTGGAACAGACTGCAGTGTTTAGAAAGCCTGACATATAGTAAGAGAAAGTGAGAGAGAAATGGAATTTTGCCAAAGATCCCAAGAGAAGAAAGAAAATGTAAAGTGACAGTAGAGAGAAAGGTACAAAGTTAAGTTTATAGTATGGCTGCCTGCCTACTGCACGCTGTTATTTTTATTCTTAAGTACTTTTCCAGTACATAAACATTTATATGTACTTTGACTTACTATAGCAGTGAAAACTGATCTAAACTGTCACAACTGCAGGACTGGCACAGTGCTACCTACCACGACACTCAAAACTCTCTGTTGAGAGAATCCCTAAGTTGTTGAAACAGCCATGAACAAGAGGAATCTCACGTTCTTGGACTAGCAATGCTTCCTTCACATCCTTTTCTTATTTATAAAAAGCTGTGATTTACCAGTGCAATAGTAGATCCTGAAGAAGCAAAGTGTCTTATATAACTACTCAGTATGGTGTCACTGCTTGAATAAGACTGTAAGGGTTAAATAATTGAGAAACAATCAAAAAAACATTCCTGCAAATTTACTCTTGCAGCAAGTATGGATTCAAATGCAAATTATCCTGGCCACAGTCAGTTCTCATTTACCAATCACAATGATTTTTTTCCCCTCCCTATCCTAGAGATGGAAATCAAATGAAATAATTATAAGGAAAGAGAGATGTCTGTTCCCACTTTTAAACATGCCCCATATGTTGATGCAGTACTAAATGCACTGAAATGGTTAACTTGATGGCCTGTGTACAACTGGTTTACGCCTTCTTTCAGAGATCCTCTATGTCACTGTTTTCATATACTCACCTATACTCTTCATTTACAGAGGAGTCAAAAGGAGCAGAGGGAAACTTCTGAGACTCAAACAAGTGTCTGAAAACCTAAATATTGGGAAGATGCCAAATTGGGTTATGATTTTTCCTTTTCACGGAGGTTCAGGGGGAAAAATAAGTGAGCTTTGGACTGTACATTTAAGGAATAAAAATAGACATGGTAATTGTTTTCAGTGGCAGGATGTGATTTCAGCTAGGGTAAGTATCTTTCCAAATTTCCACTTCTTTGGGGGTTAGTGCCTGCTTTCTCCAACAATAGCTCTTCAACTTCCCCCTTCCCTGCTGGTCTACCTATCACACAGTTTGTCCAATCACATTCCATTCTGAATACTCCTTTTGGTGATATTCTGGTAACAAATGGCTGCAGATTTTGTTTCTAAAAAAAATCTCATTATTTTTCCTTATTTTCCAGGGAGATTAGGCTAGAAAAACACCCAGTAAAATTCCCTGAACTGGAATGAATACAGCCCAGATTTGTCCTGATAGCTATAATCAGAATGTAGGCCAAATTCCACTCCTATCTCTAGTATTTTTGGCAGACCAAAGACTGAATCTGAGACAAAAAACAGGATGCCATCAAACACATAAATGTTTTTCTTTTTCTGAATGTGTTTGTTTACCCAGAGATACGTAATCAGTGCAGTAGAACTGGCTAAATGCATTGTTTACATAACAGAAATGACACAAGTCACATTTTCTGTAGTGCATTTAGGCAACAAAATGGATGCCCTCTGTATGAGCAATTCCAAGATGTTATTCCCGGATGAGCCATTCATTGAGCACATTTTCGTTGGACAAAAATGACATTTTTTTTTCCCGCTTACCCAGGCAAAAAGAATTACATAACATTAGTCTGAACAAAAAATTCTAGATGTTACAAATCCGCAGTTCTATAAGGAGAGCTCAGATGAGCGTGTTAAATTCTATCAAGCCTGAGCATTTGCTAAGATATTTTATGTAAATCAGGGAAGTTTGTAAATTATTTTGGATTTTAAATGTGATGTCAGGTAAATAAATGCTGTTGAAATTAATAACCCAGAAAGATCATTGGCAACTGAATTACTTTCAAGCACAAATCAATAAATCTGTTATTGGAAAGAACACCTGTCATCATTCTGCACTTCGCATTTTTCTGCACTTTCTAAGTGCACTAAGTATTTTGCGCATGCTCTTTTCTGTGCTAAACATAATCGCCTCTAAGCATGCGTGAGCAAAATGTAAAGTCAAGCTCAGCATTGACTCAGTCCAGTGAAAAAATCGTTGACATCAACAGCCAGTGAAATGACTGCTGATATTATGTTTACATATGGCTTTAGAAAAAAAAATGCTTATATGCAAACAATTTTTGTTAAAGAAGAACAAGGTACTTGTTTAGCTATGACTGCACATCCTTTAAAACCTTAGGATGTGTAAGAGTGCTCAACTAACCAGGTGCACCCTCAGTATCTACAGCACTGAAGCAGAACACACCTACAGGAGCCAGCCACATCCAGCTTTTGAGAAGCATTTTGTTATCAGAGGATAGATCCTTATCATATTGCTTGTTTCTTCCAAACACGGATGAAAACTTCCAAAAACTAAATTAAATTGATAGCTCTAGAGAGCCGATTTTCATTTTTCTTGCTATTTAAAGGGCAAAAGTCCTTTAAATATTTTGCAGCAGTAAAAGACAAACTGTAAATTGTAGTTGAGCACCTTCGATAACTGCTCCCTCCTTGACCTTACCAATGGTATAACCGCCCATGGTGGCTATTGCCTGGATATTCATGGCAGCTTTGCAAAGTGTAATTGTAAAGCCACAATGAAAACTGCAGCAGTCAACTGATTTCCAGTAACTCTCCTAACCACCCATTCGGGATTATTAACTTCTTGTCATCATTACTGACTTGGAACTGATCCAAACAAATAACCCGTGTTCAATTAGTAAACATCTGAAGCATCCAGCCCTCAGACTCAATAACTTTTCCGTGTGTAATCTAAAACATTGAGAACATATTTATAATTTATTACAGTTATTGTGATTCTGTGCCAACTATTAACTCATGCATATAACTTGAATGCAAGATTATAGAATAACCAGAATCTATAGAAATGTACAATTTTTACCACACAAAATCTCTACAAATTACAACTTTGTGCCATTCTTTAAACAAATTTATTTCTGGTTTAACTCTGAGTATAAAATCAGTACAAAACGCAAGAAGCACTGCCATCATGCGAGTGCACACACACAAACTAAGTCTTTAGCAATGTTAAAGAATAAAAAATGAATCTATATAGTACCTAAGGGAATGGATGCGTTAGTTTGATAAAATGCACAGTGCACTTTAATTTGTGGAGGTAATTAACACAAACTTAAATGCTGAATCAAATGTGGATGTTCAAGCAAAACAGGATTTATTTTTTGCTCATGAGAGAAACCTGGGCCCAATTCAGGTCCACTGTAATTTTTATTTTGACTTGACTTTACTGGGGCCAAGATTTTATACAATAGCTTTAAAAAGAAACAAAAGAATGTGCCTTGCCTTCCAGCACTATGGATTGTCACATGAGGATTATGGCAGAAGCTGTACCATTTTGTTGAGGACTATTCTAAAGAATCCCAACAATCTAGACATGCATAAAATGTCACAGCTGTTGCATCTGTCTTTAGCAAAATACTTTTTCACGATATAGAATACTTACTGCATTGTGCAAACTGCCTTTAAATTAGCAGTTGGAAAAGGCACTGCAACTCATTTCTAACACATTTTTCATGAAGTACAGATCTCACTAACACTTCTTTCAGTTTCCGTATCAAAAGAGTACTTGATCTAGCTTTAGCAAAACTCAGATTAGAAAGCTGGAGAAGGGAGCGTTCACTCACTGGAATGTTTACTTTGTTCTGTAGATGTAGGAGAGATTATAAAAGCCGACAAGATTTGCTTCAGTGTCTAATGCATTTAATTATTTAAAGCTTTTCTGTACTTGCTTTTTTTTCTAAATAAGGTCTTGCAATGCAGAAAGATGCTGCTTCTCTGAAAACACATTTTTAAAGCTTGGAACAGAAGGGTCAAAAGTCATATTCATTTCAGAAGATAGTTTAACGTTGAATTGATGGGTTTTACTAACAATACATCTAGAGCCTGCAATGCTGCTCTTTGCTGTATATCATGGTTTTTTCATTTATCAGCTGTAAATCATTGTAATATTCCACATGATGCTGTCACCACTCCCAAATTAACCGTTTGTCCAAGTTTTGCTTCTGAAAAGAAATTACTCTCCTTATTTGAATTTGAATCGTATCTGTACATCATTTTTAGTTATGTAGAACACTGACTTTTTCTTAGTGTAGAGCTTTTTCCTCTATTCATCTCTCAGAAGGACACTTTTAACAACATTTACAAGTCAACACAAGAGGTCGGGTGGCCCGATAGAAGGGATTTGCTGCCATTGAATACTTGAAAAATTGTAACAAGCAGTAGCATGGGAAATGAGAATGGGTGGTTTAATTTTCTCTCTTTTTCTTCATTTTGTTCAAGGATTATTGTCATGACAAGCCTTCTGATTACTGTGTTTTCATATGAAAAATAGCTGACAGTAGGCACCTCAAAGCTTCCTGTCATGGTCTGAGTTTGGAGATGCTGTTTCTATTTCTAGAGTTCTCATTTGCCAAGGATAAGTAATCTTTCCTAGTCCAAATCTGGAAGAAGAGAGTTTCCTTTCCTCTTATGTACAGTTGGTCTATAACATCTGCTTTCTTATTCTTTAGTGCTGAATTTACAAAATACAACTTTATTGACTTTGGGGGGGAAAACGTATACTGTTGTACACCAGGAAAGTACATGATTTAGAAAAATGAATTAGCAGCTCAAACTCATACAGAAGACTGAAATCAGTGTAGCATTCTGATTCCTTTTCTTTTTCTTTTCTTTAAAGAAAATAGCTTAGTTTCCAGTAAAAAATGTTATTTCAAGATCTCAGCATGTTCTGGAGGTGTATCATGTCATAAACTTTACAGATACTGCCATTCCAAATATTTCTTTAGGACCATGGTAGAAGAGGTGAAGGACAACTTGTCCCTGGGTGCCTGTGATATGAAGAAGCCTTGAAAAACATAATTCAAGCAGTGCAGCTGGCCATCCACCACATCAACAAAGAAAATTCTTCTGAAACTCATTTTAAAGGAGCTCGTTCAGGTCCTGAGAGAGGCTGATGCATAATGGAGTGACACACTAGACCTGGGTCGTAAGGAAGTCTGCAGATCCTGCAAAGGGAAAAGTGAAGAAATGGAGATTAGGAAGGACACAAGAGGAGAACAGAGAGATAGCATGACCTGCCATAGATTTGGTACAACACATGGCTTCTTCTAAACCTTTCTTAATTTTCAGAAATTTGAGGTCTTGCTCAGTTGTAAGATGACCTGTGGTATCTTTGTTGAACTTTGACTACTGCTCCAAACACCAGAGGTTTCCCGTAAACAATGTCACACAGATGTCCCAAGCTCACTAAGGCATCACAAATAGTAGGAGTTATCTGTGTGTGGGCACTTGAAAAAGATCTTCAGGGTCACGTTCTGGCCCAGATTCACACACAGGAAGGTGTATTTATTCACGTGCTAATAGGGCTTATATATAGCTGACCCTAAGTCTGTCCACCATGGAGGCTAGAGTACTTTTTTCACCCAGAAACAATCCTACATCTGACTGGCTGTAGCTTTCCAGAGCTGTCTGACTATATTGACAAAGGGCTTGACTTGGTTGCCTGCTCACTGGCAGCCAGTGACGTTTTTCTCATTGTCTACAACCAGTACAGCTTCACAGGAGCGGCACACAGGAGCCCTGCACCATCCCTTGCCTCTCTGCAGAAGCAACTGCACGCCAGGCACAAGAAGACAAGCTCAGAGAACCTCTGCTAGTAGTAGGCATCCGCGTGCTGGCAACTGTGTCATCCTTGTGGATAAACCCACTATCTGTAACAGGAGATGAGACGTCTAATTTGCATGCAAATATCTATACATAGATATTTAAATCTAGGGTTTTTTCTTTGCATGGTGAATTCTGCCTTTGATGTTTCCCCTTTATTACTTGTCTGCATTGTAATTAGAGCTATCATGAAAGCTGTTGTTAGCCAGGGTTAGCATAGGCTCCCACCAGGCTCCTTTTAATCTTCGAAGCTACTATCTCCTGCTTGCATTGGGCTGCCATGGACCTGAAATAACAGCAAGTGTCATTTCCGATCGTCCTTAGTCCTCCTTATAGGTCAGCATAAAGAGTTTCCCTCTTGCTGAAAACTGTCTCTGACTCTGTGTACATTGGTGCTCATTAGATGTAGGAAGGATCACATCAGAGTATTGTGAAACAGAAAATGTCCAGGGTTGTTCACATGTGGTTGTTCCTTTTCATTAAGTACGGTGCTATGTTCCTTTAAAAATAATCAATACGTTAATACATGCATCAACAGACAAGTGTATGTACAGAAATCTGAAAGAGCTTTACCTTCAGTTTGTTTGATACTACTCTGAACTCCGGCATTAAGATTTAGATTGGATAAATAAGCTAAAAAAGGGGTCTTCAAAAATCCTCAGATCTTGAGAAGCTATACACTGTCATTGCTGCTTGTTCTTTTATATAATATTCATGAACATTTTTTACAAAGAGCTTTTTCTCCCTTTTGATATATGGAAAACTGACGTGTTTTTTATTACTGCAGAATCATAATTCTTGTGAGGTTAATTGCTATGCATAACTAACACATTATTTTTATTTCAACAGATCGGGTTAAAAGATTTGAAAATGTTTCTGTTTCAGTGAAAGGACAACTGAGAGGTCACTGACCCTTTTCTCCTTTTTTTTTTTTTCCCCCCAGCTATCTCTTGTATTCATTATTCTTTGTTCAGAAAAAGCCTGGGAAGGAGAATAAGCAATACCATGTGGCTTGGCTTGTCCTTTGCTGATGTCAAGCCACATAATGAACTGTAAATAAATAATTTGAAAACAACACTCCAGCTCTGAAGTATAAAATATCTTTATATATAATTAATTATCTGAGGGTTGCATTTACAGTAATAAAGTAAACAGGGCAGAACTTTAGGTTGAAACGCTGGTAGGTGGTACTGTGTACCGGTGAACATACCCTGTGGTATGCTTCTGGCTTGTGCCAACTATTATCCTCCCAGATGGTCTGAGAACAGGGCTGTTCCCAACAGACAGCATGTATAAGGGTGCTCTGTCTAGCAGAAGAAGAGATTTTAGCAGTATGGACATATATTATGGACATTTGGTGGCTGAGTGCCAAAGAATGAACCCTAGACTATTTTCAAATACAGGTGGAGTTTAAAGGAAAATCAGAAAGGCTAACTCAGGCTGCAAGTAACAAAGATTTTACAAATAAACCTTCAGAATCAGTAAATAAATCAGTCAAAATAAGTAAATAAATCAATTACCTGAGTTATTGTGAAGTTCAAATATATAGCTGGATTCCAAGAGGTACTGGACAAAGTCACAGGGCAGCAAGGAATCTGGGGACTATGAAACATGGGGCGAATTTCCTATGGGGAAATGACCAAACCAGTGGGTATCAGAGGCTCTGTGGACTGGGGTAATGTTTTCATTCTTCTTTTATTTTTCCCATGAACACTGATAGTGGAACTGCTAAACACACTGGAAGAGATGGACCTTTCATTGAACAGAATAAAGCTGATTTTTGCCAGTGAAGATGTTTGTTATTTGATCTTTGCCTGACATGTTTTATATAATAAAATGTGCAGACATATTCTTTTCGAACGGCCAGAAAATATGTGCAAAATACGGCACAGCAGACTCATAAGCCACTTCATATTCAATATGTCTCTGAGTTTAGAAATAATAATTTTATAAAAGAAAATATAACATTAAATATTAAATTTAGAAAAGAAATACTTAGTTGGTGGTCCACTATCTGTCTTACGTGAGCATAATGCTGAAATTTGTATCTACCTGACAACCTGTGGAAACTCAATACTGGAGAAAGAAAAGACTAAAAGAAAACTTGGGGGAAAACAAAATTAAAACAAGTACTCATTCTTTTATTTTTTCTAATTCATCAAAATGAGGAAGGAACCAGTAGAGTCTATACAGCCAATGATGATTAGCAAAATCACGTAAGAAAAACAGTTGGGGTAGTTAAACCAGAACGTCTCATTGTGGGAGATTACTCAGTGCATCTGCCTAAAATTTAACTGACCACAGAGCATGGGATATATAGACAAAATCAACAAGAAAGTGCCGGAACCAGAGCTTGGGTAATCACCGAAGAATTCTATGGGCACTCCACAGGATGAGATAGCTGAACTGCTAATAGCAATGATAACCTCTTGTAAAAACTGATGTGATATACGATGACAGGAAAGCGGCAAAAGTGACTCTAAGAATGGCCCCAGGGCAGTTGTGAAGGATACAGTCCTCCAGCTCTGACATTTTCTCCTACCAATTTACTAGAAACAGTAACAAAGA
Organism: Buceros rhinoceros silvestris; assembly: GCF_000710305.1. Lineage (NCBI taxonomy): Eukaryota > Metazoa > Chordata > Aves > Bucerotiformes > Bucerotidae > Buceros > Buceros rhinoceros. Next base: position 10,598 of record NW_010389146.1, read on the forward strand.
AAAGGATCTGTGGATATCTTTACACATAACCTGCTTAGGAAGTGTCAACATGGCTTTTACAAATGGATGTATTGTCTTTAAAACCTAATAAAATACCTTAAGTAATCAACAAAAGCATGGGAACAAAGGTGTGCTGCTCAAACAATTCTGCTTGAATTTCCAAAGACTTTTGACAAAGCCTCTCAGCATTCAAATCTAAGGAAACAAGGAGCGAAGCATAAGAAAGAATGTCCTTGCATAGGTAAATCATTTGCTAAGAAGATAGAAGACAGAAGGCTGCAATACACAGCCAGGTCTTGCAACAGAGGGACACCAGTGCAGTTCCGCAGGGCACTCTATTGAGATCTGTGATGTTTATCGTTAAAATAGCTGACCTAAACCAGGGGGTGATCAGTAATGTAAGAAAGTTTGCAAAGGTTGTTAAACTAATCACATAGTAGAGATGAGCAATGGCTGTGAAGCTTTGCAAAAGGACTTTATGTGACTGAGATATAAGGTAATAAAATGAAAGACAGGATTCAAAATGGATAAACATAAAATAATGCACTCAGGGGAAAAAGAATTCCAACATCACATATAAGAGCATGGGCTCTGAGCTTTCACATGTCGTGAGAAGTTGGGGTTATGATTGATAGAGTCATGAAAACTTCAGCTCAAAACTCTGCAGAAGTAAAAAAAAAAAAAAACAAAACAAGCAGCATTAAGAATTATTGGGAAGGGACTAAGGAACCAAAGAGAAAACACTGTATACATTTATCTTGCAAACCAATCTCCAAATCTCCAAAATTATATTAATACATCTGGAAGAGGTGCATAGAAGGACAGTAAGAGTGTTCAGGGATGTGGAATGTCTTCTGTAAATACACCGGGACCCCTTCCATCTGGAAAAGAGATGACTTGGACGGTAGAGCAGAAGGCTGCATAATCATGAATGTCAGGGAAAAGGAGGTTATGGATAGACTGTTCATTGTCTTGCAGGATAAACCAAGGTAGTACAGGTGAAGTTAGGAGGGATCAAGTGTAAAACAGACAAAAAAGAACTGTTGGTATCTAGCCATAAGAAATTTCACATTAGGTCAGATTAAAGCGTCTTTTGCATGCACAAATCAATGTAAAAATGAGTTTTCTTTATTGCTTGTATACTGAATTTCATGTGCTTGTTGGTTTAATTGTATTTTCACCCCATTAGCCAACATCATCATTTTTGCTCTCTGATAAACTAACAATTTGGTAGCAGAGAACATAAAAACACTGTTAATTTACTCAAACCTCACAAAGTTTCAATATCTTGGATGGTTTTCTTCATTTTCCTTTCCTGACAACCTAGGCAGTCTAGTCACTTAAAACATAGGATAGCAAACAATATATCGGACGCCAAAAATCAACTAGTGCTATGATAAGTTCAGACAGGGCCGACATATAAGGCCTTACTTGAAAACTCCACCATTTTATAGTGTAATTCAAATGTCTTTTGCTTCCATTGTTCTATTTTACAGGGTCATTTTCTTTCTGTCTCTAATAATAGGGGGAAGAGGGGGAGAAAAAGAGATTCAAAGGCTATGGAAACACATTTCTTATTTTTTCCAGTATCTATTGTAATAATAGCACCACAAACATTAGTTCTATTAGAGAAATTGTTTCTAGCTCTTTCAAAATACTACCATATTTGCTTTATAAAATGAGGTATGGAAGATATTTATTTGTACAGGTCTCCTTTTTAAAAACAAATGTGTGGGGCCCCACTCACCATTTTTATTACCTCTTCAGAAGTATATGGAAGTTGTAGGAAGAGGCAGACTCAGTAATCTGTTGTTAACAAGGCACTACATTTGTGCTTTTCTTTTTTCAACTTTATGTTACTTTTCTGGATGTAGAGAGCTGTGAGAGGCAGTCTCACCAATGCCTTCTTCAATGGCCATAGAATGTGGCTTTTCTTGATTGTTTTGTAGCAAATACAGCAGTTACATAAAGCTATATCTAAAACCAGAGTTAACTCTAAGTCTGATCAGAATTGACAGTTTATTTATCTATTTATTTATTTATTTTCTTTTATCAGTGGAAATTGTACCTCTTCTATAAGAATTTGTCGTTATTCGACTTTTTTTTTTTTTTTTTT
>NW_010389146.1:12784-13143 GCF_000710305.1 Buceros rhinoceros silvestris
CTTCTATAAAATTTTTTCGTTTTTCGCTTTTTTTTTTTTTTTTTTTAAACCACTTACTTAGTGGATCCACTGGCCTAACGCTAAATGTCAGCAAACATCTATGAATGTTGTGGAGTGGACTTGACTTGTAACTACATCTCTGGAGTTTGAACCATATGTTAAATGAATGAGAACAGAAACATCAGCAACCTAGACTCCCAAAAGGCTGACTTGTGACTTCCCTTGCCTCATCCGTGAATTACAGCCTGGACTGTGTTTTCAACTCACCGAAGAGCATTTCTAAACAAGTCTGTGTAACTCATCCTACTTCCTTATTTCCAGCAAAAAGACTCAGGGGTAAAAAGATATACTTTGGTTCA
>NW_010389146.1:13264-22196 GCF_000710305.1 Buceros rhinoceros silvestris
ATCTATATGAATTTGATACAGAGCTTGGAGGGAGAGATTCTGCAGCCTGTGTCATACGAGATGTGAGACTGTGACTGTACAAAGGGCACAAACCAACCAGGCCAGTTCTCCTGTCCCTCCTGTGATCACCTTCAGACTCTAATCGGCAGCTAAAAATGTAGCAGGAGTTGTGAGTACATCTTTTATGATGGTAATATCTGATTACGTAATTTATGTCATATCAAGTCCGCTCAGCAGGACTGCCTTTTAAAAACTTCAGAATTAAATGAAGCGATCAGCAAGGTAATCAAATGAGACAGCAATATATATGCTTGTAAAAATGCACGACTAGATTTTGTTCACTAATGAAATATTTGAGCTTTACTTTAGAGTCAAAGAATACAATGGAGTTCAGTGCTTAAAAGCAGCCTTTTTTTCAGAAACTATTACTTGCATAAGATCCGAGCAGTAAGAAAAAGCAAGGGAAAAAATCTGTTTAATAATAGGAGGCTGGTTATACTCCAAGTTATATGCAGACCTCTTTGGATTAAAGACTGCTTAGAACAGGGTTTGCAGCCATCGGCTCCTTCATATGAGAGCAGCCTTCATATGTTCTTGTAAGATTACATAAAGATCCAGAAATACTTAACAACTGTCTAATGTTGATTACTTTTTTTTTTTGCACTTTTTTAATGAAAAATAACCAACTTTCTTTTGAAAGCCAGATGAGATCATAACTGATGAGTCTGTGAATCTTTTAAAGGTCTAGCTGCATCTTGCTATTGCTTTTTTGTACTGATTCTTCCTCATTAGGACAGACTCTGAATTCCTTGGTTGTACACATATGGTTCTACAGTTTTTCTGAATAAGCTATTACATGTTTAGTTTTCTTCCATACATTATCTCACAGGTATTTTAGGATTCAAATAGTCTGGGTTTTGAGTGATTTTTTGCAAATTTCATATACTGTTACTTTTAGTTACAATAATAAAAAAAAAGACCAAACAAAAAGCACAAACATACACCTCTTTGTCTACAGTAAAAAAAGCAAACCACAGATACTATGTCAGCTTGGTACTGACACCCAATATCCATAAATTTTAACCTCTTTATGAATACAAACATGTCAGAACATATATTGCAGCAGCAAAACTGATTCTCCTGTTCTAAGTATTTCTGAGGTTATAAGAAAAGCTACAGCACTAGAGTCCAAGGACTTCTGGGGGGAAAAAAAAATTAAATATCACTGAGGAAGTATGGATTTAGTTGCATGTATTCAGCAAAAACTGTAAACAAACATTTGCAATGGTGTGGAAAATAAGTATGAGTCTTACACAGATAATTTTTCTACATACTGTTGAACCACGTTTAGGCTTATCTGAATGGAACAGGTTCAGGAAAACAGTTATGAAACTCCATTATAAATTTCTTTTTAAATTGTAGGATATAATCTCTACCAGTTAGCTGGGCTCTTTCTATAGTAAATTAGTAGCGAGCGAGCAATGCACTCCAGTAAGCAACTCACCCTCTCTCTAAAACAAGTGAATTGTTTTCTGGACACAGCTGTCTTTTTCCACTGTCTAAAGAAGATGTACTTTGAAAATACTAAAATGCTCTGCTATTTCTTTTTAAATGTCTCACTACTACATTTTCCTTATTTTAATGGTCATCCAGCACACCAATTGCAGTCAATCAGTACACACTGATATCTGTGTTCACCACGCATAGCTTTTGTCAGTTACTCTAATTATTGATGGGCATATGTTACCCCCAAACACCTCACAAGCAGAGGAAATTTAGAGTCTGTGGTTCTTTTCCTGATTTTGAACCCTTTCACTAAGCACACAGTATCTGGCCAATTTACAAAATTCTTTCCAGCTATGTAAAGCTCAAGCACACACAAGCAATTTTTTTTTTTAATTTGTTCACTGTTAAACAGATTAGTGTGATGTAGCTAACAGAGCGACGTGAGTCTGCAGAATTGCCTGTTTCTGAACTAAGCTATCTATACCTTATGGCTTTTTGTGCTTGGAGCATGCATTTCACTCTTGCTCAACACGTTCTTTTTTCCCCCTCCCTCCGCTCCCTCTCCCTGAAAATACTGCTTCCCATTTACCTTTTCAACAGTGTTTTTTTCTTTTCCTGGGCCATCTATCTTAATTCATTCTACATAATAAAAATGTGTACTGTATCGAACATGCATAATTATATCTTTACAAAGTTTTCTGTGTATATCTTGAAACATGTGAACGAGTTCATAGAGGTTTTTCGTGTGGAATTGTCATGTTTGCTTTTTATTTATACTTGTGATCAATATAGAATACAAAATAAAGGCATTCAGGATGTATGTAATACCTGTTTGTATGCTCTCAGAGAGCTTCTCTTTCTCTCTTCTCCAGTACTTTACCAATCCCAGCTTCATTTTGAGCAGGCTTCCCTAAGTACCATAATGAGAGTGGCTTTCTGAAGCTGGTTAGCTAAAACACATGAATCATACATGCTTCTGAGTCTTCCCTCCAGACATTTACCCAGGGAGCATTCAGTTTTGCCTGGGCAAGTAATTTGGATGGATAGCTGATCAAGTCAAGTTGAGAGATCCTTTCCGAGTCTGTGATGACATCATAGTAAATTAGGGGACTTTGGAGAGATCCTGATTTTGAAGTGTGGGGTTCTTTTGAGGTTTCGGGGGAGAAGACGAGAATGAGTCATCAGATAAGCTCTCATTTAAAACATTTATCTGTGGAAAATTGCTTTTAAGAATACAGCTTGTTTCTCAAGGTCTAATCCTGCTGCAGGTTGTGTTAGTCCCCTTTAAACACAACAGCAACAACAACATTTACCAGAGAAATTAATTAGCCTTCCTGCCATTAGAAGACATACCTGAAGTGTCGGGGTGATGAAGTAGTTGCCCAAGATTTCAAAAAAAAAAAAGACAAAAGGAAAAGCCATCCATAGCCCCGACCCCTCTCCTGACACCCGCTGCCTCCTTGCTCCTTTCCCATCCCAAAGGAAGAGGACAGATTTACCTCCACTGCTGAAAGAGTTTCTAACGATCCTTCTCTGCCTTTTCTACCAGCACAGGACATGCTGGGACCCTGAATCCTGAGAGGCAGTTCTGATCTGGCAACAACACACTGATGTCAGGCAGCATCATGACAGCGGAGTCTGATACTAGCCTAGGGATAAGTTGTGATATAGACACTTTTATTTCCACATGTCTGCCAAGAGCATGCCTTTTTGTTTCATTCTTGTATGAAATAATTTCTTTTCATAAGCACTGAAATGAAATGACAATATGTTTATAATTTTTAACTCTCTTACTGTATTAGACAATGTCTAGACCAAAAAAAAAAAAAAAAACCAACCCAAAACCCCAAAAAACCCCCACCACCCTACAACGGAATCAAACCCCTCTCTTTTACAGTGGCTAGTTTTGAAAGTTCAGTAATAGTTTTAGCAAAAGCATAAGATCTCATAGATTTTTTGTGGGCAGTACTATTAAACTTCCACTAACTGGTGGCAAGTAAAGTTGTGCTATTGCAGCTTCTAAAGGCATTAATTTCTGAATCAATTTTACTGATTTTCACTTGGCAAGTTTAAAATTAGGCACATAAATATACTTCTTAAAACTGCCATGCATTTAGATCTACAGGAGAGTTAAAAAAGCAGAGCAGCTGAGTGAAGAAATACTATAGGATCTTCTATATTGAGAGGGTGAAAAGATATGATGATAAAAATGCATTTGAAATTTAATATTACAGGGGAAATATATATATAGCACCTATTACTAATGTATGCATGCCAGTGCTGGAAAAACAAAACTTCAACTGAAAAGCAACCTCTGATAGATAACTACCTTCTATCAGTGTTAGGATCATGGGAAATACAGAATTCAAAGGTGTTGTAGAGTGAGGAGGCAAATCCAACACATACGCAAAGCATATTGGCTCAGATGTTATTAATATTTAAACAGTGATGAGCACAATGGAGAAAATCTCAATTTCCTGGTAGCCCAGGTCTCAACTTTTGATGTCTGTCTTTGGGAAAAGGGAAAGTCTTTAACAGAGTAAGAACATTAGCGAAATTAATCAGGCCTGTTTTATTAGAAGAGTGCTTCCATCTGCAATAGCGATGTTTGTATCCGTGCTACGAAGATTCAATAACTCATGGATTCACATTAAAGCCTAAAGTAATCTGACAGAAAGATAAGGTGGGGAAAAAAAATACCCACAAGAAAAAATTTTAAAAACACTTTAAGGTTTTTCTGTCTAAAATTCAATAGTTGATGAAAGATCTGATGCTTGTACATGAGTGAACTGTAAGACAGAGAAGGAAAAGATCCTTCATATCAAATTAAAAATGTTTGCTCTTTTCTTCTGAGCATTGAGGTTTTTAAAAGAAGCTGGAATCAGTCAAGAGCTCCTTAGTGCCATCTGCTTTTCTGTTAGCAGAGCCCAGAGGCTGCTCTAGCCCTAACCAGACCTGTTCTCTAAGGAAGCATGCATGAGCTGTGAGATGACCAACAGACCCATGTACACTCTCATCTATCCCAATATAGAGAATGAGAAATTAGCTGGCTGCCTCCTAGAATATTTTCAAAAGGAAAGAAACATGGAGAATTTTTGCTTGTAGATCCAGCCATGGAAAAAAAAGATACTCTCTGAAAAAAGACAGAAGACGCCATAAGACACCGAGGTTTAGACAATACAGTCTACACAACATGCATTGGAATAGCATAAGGTGCCCACAATCCTTTACTTTCAACAACATGGAATGTTAAAACAAGCATAGCTTACACCTTACTCAATCAACACCACCCTCATTCTCTATTTGCTGATATTTGCAAAGATTTAGGATAAAACTGGATCCTTAAGTGTTTTCGAAAGAGCATTTGGTTCACATGCCGTTGAAAACTGGAAAGTTTTGTAGTGAGGCAAAATCTTATAGGCTGGGGGTGGCATTGGTCCTCATCGTTTCTTCAAACTAAAGACGATTCTGAAACATTTACTTACGTTTATTACTGGGTTTCTCCATAAATGGTCCCTTTGAGCAATTATATTTCTTTAGCCTCTCCTGAACACAGTATTACATGTGACCATTTATAATGCAGCACTGTTTGCCTAACCTCTCCCTGTCTGCTTCTGTTGCATTTTTATTGGAAAGTTTCCAAAGATCTTTGTTAAAAACTGTTCACAATGAGATTAACAGAACACTTGAGCTTTGTTGGAGTACTGGTTGGGAAACATGCATGAATAGCATTCCCTGTATAAAAACATGTTAAATAAGAAACTCAATAAAACGAAATTCATGATTACAGAAGAACAAAGCTTTTTTCACTCAGCTGAAATCTCAAAGGTTACAAAATCACACAAGCAGTGAAGCTGCCTATGTCCCAGCCTCAAAAGAAACCACAACATGGTGTCAATGAGTAACCCTGGGGTCACGATTTTAAGAAGAACATTCAGACAATTGATAGAAAATTGTGCATGGACAAACATTGATGAAATACATAGAATAAGTCTCTGTTATAGGAAAAACTGAAAATTGATTAATTAAAATGTATGCTATGGATTCTGGCTGACCATTCGGTCAAATGCTAAAGAACAAGACACTGAAACAAGGGTTGGACTAGAAATTTTGAATGTTATAATAAATTTGATCAAGCTCAAACTGCAATTAAAAATAACAGTTGATGGCTTTTTAACCACTTAATAACCTGTTCAGCCACTCTGAAACTATCCATATTTACCATTCCTTGGACAGTCACCACAGTTCTTAGATATCCTTGACAAACTACAAGGTATCCGTCAGAAAATGAGAGATAGTATTCTTCCAATCTAATTCATCTATCTAGAAGTTAAGCATCTGATGTAGTCTCATTTAATTTCAGAGACACTGAAATAGATGTCCTAAAAAGGCCATATATGGTGTATTAAGAAAGGCATTTAAGATAATTCAGATAAAGTATTATCTGGAGATGTTGGTGGAGATTATGTGGTTAATTTAGATGGGACAGCTAACTTTAATATGTTCAGAATAAAATAATGAATGAAACCCACCTGAATATTTGACCTCTCAGTGTCTCTAGTGAGTCGCTGAATGCAGGGTGTTATCATCTTTCACTGGAGCACAATAAATCGGATACTTCAGAGGCCACCGCTGTAAGTTTGCCATTATCTAAAGAGGACTCTATTGTAGATTAACCCACAGAATCAGTTCCTGATTTCTCATGTCATCACAGTTCGAATATATATAAAGGATTGATTCCTCACCAGGGGTATAGTTTTCCAATACTACGAGCCAAGAAAACAGGCCCATCACCTTCCCCAAAGCCCAGGAAAGCACAAAACAAGCTACAGAATTTTGTACATTTCACTTTGAAAACAACAATGGAAAAAGCAGGAAATCTGTCCAAAAGACCAATAGAGTAGTCTAGACAGGAAATATCTAGGGCATGAACCATTATTTTGGCCCTTGATGAAGTAAAAACTCTGAATCGTGACTATACTAAGCATACTTAACCAGCAATTCTACCAGTAAGAGCAGTGACGTTTAGACTGGAGTGAAATCACTGATTCTTAAAGATGAAACATGAATTAGGTGTGAAGAAATGAGTTTGAGAAACTCTCTTTGACATTGCTGGAGCCAGGATTTCCCCTGAGTGGAAGCCATACCACAGTATAACAGGAGCATTGTACATCTATTTACACTCATTTTACGCAGGTGTGAACTGATTAGAGTCATATGCATAAATCTTTTTGAGGAAAAAATGTACACTCAGTGCTACAGAATTGCTTGGAAAACATGTATTCATCTTGTTAAGAAATAAATTGATGTTTCAATATTTTTAAAATGGGACCATTTGAAATAGTTTTTAATTTGAGAATATCTTATTAGTTTCTTAGAAAGTCAAGATGTTTTTAAAAGTGGGAAATCGAGACAAAACATTTGTTTTTCACAAAGCAGAATGTTTAAACACATTTAAAATTAATCTATTATTCTTTTGCTTAGTTAGAAAAACAAGGGGGGAAAAACGCAAATCAAACAACAACAACAACAAAAAAGCCAACACCTTTTTTTTTTTTTTGCCAGGATAAAAAGTTTTAAAAAGTTTGAAACCGACAACAAACCTCCCAGAGGTTTCTTTTTGTTAATTTTTTTTCTTTTTCCCAAAGTTATACCAGATACAAAGTATTGGAAAAGTCTGGTTTACTATAGAGATCTAAAATTTGTTTATCGTTTTATCTTTTTGCTCCTTTTTGAACTGAATGAAATTGCAGCTAGAAAAATACAGCTGCTGTTTTGCATTTGTGGAAGTGGAAGAGAAGATACAGCAAGTACAAAAAGAAAATATTTTAGCTTAATACTATGAGCATCATTTTGCACTATTTAACATTTAATGAATCCTACTTACACAGGGCCAAAACACATTTTCCAAGGACAGGCCATACTGAAAGCAGTTTCTAAATATAGACTTTGCAGTTAAAGATAATTTGGACATTGGCCAGAAAGTTCTAAGAAAACAGCAGTGTCCTCTGTGTGTGTGCTACATCTGTGCAAATAATAGCCTCGCAACAGCAACTGAAAGATCGCTTCACTAAAGGCCCAGGAAGTGAGCACACTTTCCACGGTAGCAGATGTGCCACTGTGGCCACAGCTGAGCTGTCCCTCAGCTAAGCCCTCCTTAACACAGTGTGTCCCTCAGCGACTCTGCCATGCTGTTCATCGGCAGCTCAGCTGACACCTCCAGTTACATTAGAGAGGAGAGGAGAACTCTCTCCAGCATCAGCCCGATACTTGGTACTAATAGTGGGGTATTTCTTTCAAAACCATGGCAAATAACTAGTGGTTCCATATTCATTGATACTTGATCTAGGCACTAAAAAGCAATAGAAACGTGATCTTGGTCTGGCGCGATCGTGTTTCAGTCGTGGCATGTGCGCGGTGCCAGAGCACACCATATGGTGCTTGGGCTGCATTTGTGTAGCTGCAGGAGAACAGATGATACTTGATCTGATCCTGAGTCTGCCAGGACAAAATTACCCTAGCAAAATATTTTGAACAGATTTGAAGCAGCAGTATGAACTTGCATCGGTTCTGTACTTAGTGGCATGTGGCTTCAGCTCTTCCAATCAGTTACTTCAAAACTCTCTTAATATTCTTTGAGAGGCTATTTAATCCTTTGGAAGAACAGACTTTCTCATGCTGAGTTCCATACAGGAAAAACAGACCATTACAATGTTTTCATTGAAGAAGTGGAAGAGAATACTCTTGATCCAGATAAGGTGCTGTCAGATGGCAGCCAAGCACCACGCAGCCGCACACTCACTCCAGGAAGGAGAAAATACAACAAAAGGCACGAGGTTCAAGGCAAAGGACGGGGAGGGCTCACTCACCAGCTATGGTCTTGGGCAAGAAAAGGACCCAACTTGGAGAAACAAAATCAGTTTCATTTAGACAACAGAACCACTACTAACACAGTAGCTGAATCAGAAGACAGTGAAAAAACAAACAGATCTTACATACAACTTCCTCTCATCCCACCCTTCTTTCCTGGGCCCAGCTCTGCTATTTCCTCGCCATGGTGGTGCAGGGGAGCCAGAGGGTGGGGTTGCGGTCAGTCCCAGTTTGCTCCATGTTGCTTCTGCCGCAGCTTCTTCCTCAGGGAAACACTCCACACAGTCATCCTCTGTGGCATTCCTCCCACAGGAGACAGTCCTCCAACTAGCATGAGGGTCTCCTGCAGGCGGCAGTTCTCCCAGCAGTGAACCTCTCCATCAAGAGTCTCTCTCAGAGTTACAAACTTTTCCAGGAAAAATTTCCTGCTCCAGTGTGGACTCCTCCACAGGCTGCATATGGAACATTTCTCCACCAGTGATCTCTGAGGACTCCAAAGGCTCAGCCTGCCATCTCCCCCCAGACCAAAGGAAAACGGTGGCTCCAGAGGGACTCC
>NW_010389146.1:22282-23986 GCF_000710305.1 Buceros rhinoceros silvestris
AGGAAACCGTTGGCTCCAGAGTGCCTCCCCACCTCCTTCCTCACTAGCCTGGGTGTCTGCATGGGTTGTCCCTCTCCCTCTCTCTCTGTCCTATTCCCCTCCAAAACAAAGAGAGCTCCCAAAACAAAAGGACCCTGCCCAACAGGTTTCGCCTCTTAAATGTGTTTATTGCAGAGGTGCTGATTGGCTCAGCCTTGGCCAGAGACAGGGATGACTTGGAGCCACGGGAGCTTTCTCGAAGCATCTTATAGGGGCCACACCAGCACCTCCCTCTGCCACTATCAAAACCACTCCAGAAACAAACCCAACACAGATATATCTTCATCCAAGAAAAAATGAAACGTAGACTTCTGACTAGATGTATGTCAAAAATAAGAACTTCAGATTTGAAACCTAGACCTCATTTCTTAAATGCCAAGGCTTTCAGAACTATACCCAGATGTCTCAGATTTTAGGGAGAAATTTAGATTTTTACTTGGTTCTATCTCCTTCTGGTAGAGCTTTTTTAAAAAAAAAGTAAAATTTTCTTCTTTGCCTGCTGTTTCTTCTTTTTAAAAAAAAAAAAAAATTCTGTGTTTTTGCATTTGCTTCAGTAACAACTGGAGAATAAAGATATGGAGGCCTGGAATCACACCTGCAGCTCATGGATTCTAGCTCCTTCTCTGGGATTTCCAGACAAAAGAAAACAGATTTCTTCTAACTGAGCTCTCAAACCCACTGAGCTTTTGCTTAATTTCAAAACATTCCAATTAGTGCTCAATGGAGAATGAGAAATCATGTTGGATTTCAGATCTGGCGTTCTTGAAGAACCAAGGACATATCACACCCAGGTAGAACAGGAAATTAAACTTGGTGAAATCTCTACAGAACGTGTCTGTTTTAACCACAGCATAAGTCATTAACATTTTTTTACTTTCTAAGCATACATACTAATATCCTTTACTCCACTTCATTCTTTTGGTGTTTGTCTTATAGTAAAGCCCTTTTTAAAGAGATGGAAATACCATATAACCAGTTTCTGAAGGGGATGTAGCTGCCAAGCCCCGATTTTGTTAGCTGCTGCTCATTGGTTTCCATTTTTATCTCTTCCCTGTCTTGTTTATTTAAACATTTTAATGAGCTTGATTTTAGGATGTATTGCCATGTGTGGCAGCAAGCCAGAGTTACTTCTCAGGTCATGCTAAACTAAAGAGTTGGGACCACAGTGTATGGTGGTTAATGTCTCTGAAATCTAATCCCACTCTTGTTCTGTCAAGTCTTGCATGGTTGACAGCAACTCAGCAGTAACGAAAGGTCAACTTGGAAGTCAAAGACTTACAACCTCTAAGACTCATTTGTCTAGAGGCCACGGAAGTCTTATTTCTTTCCCATTATTAAAAAATGAGAAGGCCTATTCAAGAAACCACCTGCTTTACAGAAGACCCATATTTATTTCCCTGTAAAAATACAATTCCAGATTAAAATAGAAATAAATTAAGTGGGTTCAAGAGATAAGCCAAAACTAACAGTCAAAACTTTTGCCACTGTGAACAGACACACTGTCTTCCAGGATAACGCTCAATGGAGTTAGGTCAGTGCTCAATAGTCTCCGCATGGCTTGAGATGAAGTCCTTAACTCAGGGTACTACACACATTGCACTGCCCTAATGGTAGCCTAGGTGCTTATTTTGCCTTAGAGAAACAAACTTGCTGTATCATTCCTGC
>NW_010389146.1:24076-33948 GCF_000710305.1 Buceros rhinoceros silvestris
TGGACTGCGTTACCAGGAAATTACAGCACTCTTAGTTGTTGGCTCCATTTTGCTAGTGCATGTCTTTTGAGATGGAGTTGAGGGTCTCTTGTTCTCATCTTCTTTGCTCACTTGCTTGAAAAGAAATTGCAAGGTCAGAGATATCTGAAATAGAATATCCTGGGATGGGCAGGTATAAGAAACTGATATATGAGATGTTGATTCACATTACACCAATATATACGCACATATTTCATCTCCCTATACAATTTAGGGCAATATTAACTTTTCCAGAAACAAACTGTCCTGGTTTAAGATTAAACAGGTTTGGTTTATTATTGATGGTCACATCAAACCTCCAGTGGTGCATTCCTCCCACATATGTCAACACATCTCACTGTTTTGGCAGGCTCAGTGTTTCTTTAAGAACAGCGTGCAGATGGAAACCGCGCCTTTTCCACCCACCACGACCAACCGCCATGATCTCTGATGCCTGCTGCAACCCCCTCTCTCCCTGCTGGTCAGAGCTGCTACCTCCTGCGATCTCTACTGCCACTTTCACCCCAGAGCCGCCCCACATCACCATTTTCCCGACTGATGCATCTGCCAACACCACTGGCCCAGCCTGGCCCGGTGCATGGACAACCACTGCCGCTGCTGCTCCGCCCCCCTCCCAGACCTGCCGGACCACGTGTCGCTGCCATTGAACTGCCTGGTAGCTTTTTAGCACTGCTGTTCCCTTCACCACCGTTTGAGTGCACCTCCCCCACACCCTCACTGCACCAGTTCTAACCCTGGATCAACTTGTTAACACCTTGTTGTTTTGTATGCAATATCTTTCCATTGTTATTTAAACTGTTCTAGTTTACCGAACTTAAGAGGCCTCACAAACTTTTTCTCCTTATCTCTTTTCTTAACCCTTTCTTCTGGAACAGGAAGCAGGGGCTAATTAGAGAGAGAGAGTTCGTCCTGTGATTGGGCAGCCTCAGCCAACCGGTGACACGAACCTTAAACTAGATGACATCTTCGTTTGCACCAGAAGGTATTCAGGGGATTTTGATGAGTTTCAGACTTTGTTCTTTTATCCTGATGATTCATAAATTACTATGGAGACCAGGAGAGATAAAAGAATGGATGCACATGTTCCGTCTGCCGACTGCCCTGGAAACTGTATACACACCTGAGGACAGATACTGCACAGTGTTTGTTCCGTAAGGACTTTCACAACAGATTTATTTTCTCCACAGTATATGGAAGTTGGCTTTAATTTTCAAGATTTATTACAAAATATTTTGTATGTGCACTCAGGGTTTTGGCAGAACACATTTCTAAATAGCTTGAAATAAACAAATAGATAAAATAAATGGCCTTGTATTTTGCTGTTACTCTTTCATCTGCACAGAATACTGAGAGCAATATATCCTTTCATACTTTCTTTTAATTTCTACTTCTCTCACACTATATTTTAAACCATGAGGGAGGGGAAGAATAGAAGTTTGAAAAGTGAAATAACTGTATTAGAGTCAGGATAATGTCACAGTTTATTTCAGTCTTTCTTTCAGAAAAATTATTAACACTCTTTACCTTCTCTTGTAGCTGTTTAATTTGTAAAATATTTAATTATTATAAATGTTCCTGTCAAATAGAGAAAATCACCGTGGCCCAGACAAATCTGAATGGTGTTACAGCTTATTAATTAAAACAAATCACTAGTCCCAATAGAACATGAGTGTCTCTATGAAGAATCAAACAAGCTTTTATTCCTCACTCATCTTTACATTTGTGAACACATCTGGTCTATTGTAAATGCATAGTTCTAAGAAGGGTGGATAAGATTTTTAAGTTCCCAGTCTGTCTTACGCTACAAGGCTCTGAGACAAGCCAGAGGTGATGTTAAGGAATAGACAAGGAGCAGATATCCACAGGATAGGTGCAAGATTATTGCCAAAGTGAGAACATGCTGTGCCCATTACACTTCTCTGCAATGAGAATACCCTGTAGCTCTTCCTCATATTGCTAGATATGGCCTCAGGTTTGCATGCCACAAGACCACGTAGAAGACAACTTGCTTTCAATCAGTTCAGTGCAGAAAAGCCTCGTGGCTTGCCAGGAGTATAACTGAAGCAGATAGGGTTTTTTTAAATAGAGGACTGAGGCAGAAGACTGTAAGGAAAAGCCTCAGAAAGTCTCTTTTAATAGGTAAGAACTTTAAAGTGGTGAAGAGATGCAGCACAATGATATCTATAGGGATTTGGATATATCTGTCGTGTGGATGATGAAGTGTTTTCCTGAAAGAGCAAGACTCAGCTGAAGTGAAGATAACATACAAAAACTACCTGACATTGTGTAAAGTGTGTTTTCGAAGGAGAATAAGACAATTACTCTATGACAAAATATATTTATACCTCCTATAACAATAAAAGAGTGTCAAAAAGAGAGGTAATAACAGGGTAAACAGGGCAGGAGAGTCCTACCTGGGAATGAATAGCAACACACAGGGATGGTACACTTCCGGGAGGAATAAAGAGTAGAAACAACAAAGAATAAGCCAAAGTCACGTAGTGGAAGCTGAGAAAACATAAAATTAAGGCTAAAGAAACAAAACCCCTCACTATTTAGGATGGGAAACTATCTATCAACAGCTTGAAAGTGTGGGAATAGCCAGGCTTGAAAATGTGAGGGTAAGAGATAGATAGACACATACACACAAACAGACAGACAGAGAAACAAGTAGGCAGATGGAATGCCATTGTTCTTTTATTTTCAATCCCTAGGAATACTGCTCCCACAAAGAACTCACGGACTCACCTTTTCCATGGGAAACTACATGCATGTAAAATGGAACAGAATAATTTAAATAAAAAGAGAAGCAAGAAAGTTTATTTAACTAAAATAGATTAAATGAGTCATTTCATTCCTTCTGCTAGTACTGAAACATGAACTTTCCTGAATAAAACTTCATTAAAACCTTCCCTTGGAATAATCAGTGTCAACTGCAAGTCCTTGTATAAATACACAAATGTTTACCACAAATCATTCCCCTCAATTATTTTAAACTAAAAGGTTCTTCCACTAGGAACACCCATTCCCCTATTCTTAGTTTGATCCTAAGCTTCAGCAGTGAAGATTTTATGGCTGAAAGCAAACCTTGCTTAATTAAATAGCTAAGAGGTAATATAACTTTATCTTGACCAGAAAAAATATTCTGTATAATGTAAACAATGGGAAAGAAATATGCAGGACCACACACATGAAGAAATGGGGAGAATAATCCTTAATATTCTACATGGTATATCTTTCTTCTAGGCCACACAGCTTGAGCACTCGTCTTTTTATAGGTGCCTCTGATCATCCAAAGCAGCCTGGACCAACTACTTACAGCCCTTATTGCAACCAAGGAGGTACAGTGCAAAGAAAGATATCCAAGGAAGCTGGTCCTGAAATGTTACAGTTCTCATTCAAGGTTTGCATACACTGTTACAGCAAAACATAATTTGAGAGTCAAAGCTAAAGGCTTTATCCAATTAGGCAGCAAGATTGGATTGTGTCTTTTAGTGTTTCATTATGTTTTACAAACAGGTGAAAACCAGGAAGCCATCACAAACTGAGGAAAAAAGATTACACAAATGCAAAAAAGAATTTAAAATATTAAGGGGGGGAGGGGGGTGTCTCTTACATTTTCCTCTATGTAAAATTCTCCTGGAAAATAGGCTTTTTAAAACTGTACTTTAACTAGTAAAAGTGTGATATATCTATTGAATCCATAATTGTTATATTGATGGTTTGTTTATCTTACCCTGAGGATAATAAGGTTTTGGGGAAGTTTTGAAAAGTGCAGGGCATTCAGTGGATCTCCTTTGCTTTAGCAAAAATTATGCAAACATTTACAGCTCAGTTTACAACTCACTGCAGAGCTCTACTATGTCTATAAATTCCAAATGTTCAGTGGCAAAGCAAAAAAAAAAAAAAAGTATGTACTGCCTTCTTCATACAGACAATTTCTATTTTGAGGGCAATTGAATTCGATACATATATATCAGCTAAGATGTCAAAAAAAGTTTTTTTCTCATTGGCTGACATGTACTGGATGTTATCATTTGAATCAGAATGAGAAATCATCAGCTCTGTTAAAATCTTTAATTAATTCTTCCCTTACTGGAATACCTGGTTCTTATTTTAACCAGTTTTCTTTCCGATATATTCTAGCATAAAAATTTAAGCCCCTTTCAAATTACAGACTCAGTCTCTGCCATGAATAGGTCCATTTTCCTTAAGCATTCAGTGGGCTCATAGTTGAGGAATGAACAAATTAGTTTCTGTGCTTTGCTTCTCAACCTGGAGGCTGAGAGGGCCATACTCTGACCTCTTACTAAATTATTACTTAAGAAATGAATGAGCTATTTTCCAGGACTTTCAGGTCCAAGGTCTTTCTCACATGAAAGGAAGCTGAGTAGGGAGCTGTATTTGGACCATGTGCTGTGTGTGGCTGAGCCCCCTCCATCTCCCAGAAGTCAGGCTCTGGAAACCTTATGTAGCAGCTGATCTTAAACCAAAATGCTCTCACAGTCAGTGGCATTGTATGGGAACACGATCCGAAAGATTTAGCCTTACATTTCACCTTTACAGCCACGGCACATTAGAATACAGAGATCACCCTGCAAATGTCTGCAAAACAGGCAGAAAATTGTGGGATAGGTGTGACTGTGGGCAGAGCATCAGGCCCGTCGGAAAACTTAAACCAGGCTGCACTGAATAAGGAGAGATGGCAGGAAAGTTCATGCGCTGGTCTCGAAACTGCAGGGGTTTCTGTGCCCTTCCATGCTGCATTTTTTCCTGGTAAGTAACAATACCTGCTTTAATAAATGCCACAGTCAATTGCCACAACATCAAGCAGATCAATAGGTACGTTGTAACTTTCTGCATCTTCTACAGATCTGCTCTTGTCCATTTGCAATACATTGCTTGCATTGTATCACAGATAATAATCAGCTGTTAACCCTTCATAAACAACAGATGAAAATAATATAAAGCATAAGGGGTTTTTTTTCATAATAAACTTAATCTAAGCCAGAACAAGATCAGAATGCAACTACGGAGATATGCAATTTTCCTTGTTCAGGGTAAGGATTCCAGTGTTCTGAAGCTTTCAAATAACCAAATGAACCACCAACAGAAGCAAACCAAGCACCACACTGATTTAGATTGCTTTGATCCCATCAGTCTCTGTTATTTTACTGTCCTAAGACTATCCCTCATCTGAGCTTTGTTTGAAGTAATTGTGTGGTTGAGGTTTATCAATTTCTTGATATAAATACTTTAATTTAGGCACTGTGAATCCCAGCATATGAATTGTCAGACCCGCTTAGATAAAACTCACATGTTGTACTAAACCAGAGGTTGAAACCAGGGTTTGCTTTGGCATGATAATTCAGAGTCAGCGTTGCCATGTATGTGGCAAACCACAAAGCTGAGCTTGTCTTCTTCTCAATGTTTGATTACACAGTGCAGGACACATTGCAGTAGGTCTATGTGAAGAAGACTGGCAATGTGGAAAGAATTAAAAAAAAAAATCTTTACCCAAGGTTTAGGATGTGTTCAGAAACCATTCCTAGGCATAACAGAGTGTTGTTCAAAGCTACTATCAAGGAAAGAGAAAGAGTATTTTAAAAACTGTTAGAATCCGTAAATCCAGTGCATTCCAGTCCCTGGACCCCAGTCATGTAGGTCAACTCGTTGGGGACTTTTTGCCTTAGCCCAGCGGCTAAGGTTCTTCAAGTAGTGGTGCAGCACACAGAGTGCCTGCTGCCCTTGCAGCCCTGGAGCTCAGATATGACTATGAGGGAGATGGTCAAGTGTCATACACTGACTGTGTAAGCTTTTCCTCATACTTCCTGGCAGTCTGGTATACTTTCATGGCAGGGTTAATCACTTTCCTGTCACTCAGGAACGCAAGTGTTATATATATTCTTGGTCAATCTCCAGGTCATACAGATGAGATACATGAGACCAGGAAGTAAAATATCCATCACATGAAGAGCTAAATCACAAGTGTTGCCCAATTAATGGCCTTTTTACTGGGAAAGTAGATACCTGTGAAAGATGCATCTTCTGCTTGAGCTGTTCCCAAAAGGCAGAACTGGATCTGTCTGCTGGTGACTGCACAACCAGCTGAATAGGGGGGCACAGCATGAGATGCCAGCTTGTCCCAGGACCACACACTTCCAAGCATCATTGGCAGCTCTGAGGGGGAAGCTGAGCAGCGACTTCAAGCAGCACTTGCTGAAGGTGTGCCTGGAGACTGACGGCAGGTATTTGGAAGCACAGCTTCTGGTAAGTTAAAAACCCACAGGTTTGGGGCTAGAGTGTTGAGGGGAAGAAAGTTACCTTGAAGCTAAATCTCATTGTGGTTCTGGACAATGGTGAATTTTCAAGGGATGCTACACCTTTAAAGTCTGTTTTGGGGGAATAGCCAGAAAAAAAAGAAAATTGACAGTAAAATTGAAGTAAAAAAATTATCTATAGGAAGAAAAGAACAGAAAATCAGTAGTGAAGAAATACTTACGAAAGGTCATTTATTAGAGAGAGAGGGAAGAGCTGAGATCAGAACCGTGATCTTAACAAAATCCAGTCCAGGGTGGTATTTCTTAATCGAAAACCTCTGACAGATCACAAGGGGAAACAGCCTGAAAACTTGGCTTCCCAAAGGGCTTCATGTGATGTTGATTTGAGAGCATGAACAGTGCTGAATCCAAATGGCAGGACATCTGCTGACTAAAGCCTAATAGAGTGCTTTCAGTTTCCAGTCATTTCTCAGTTGCAATGAATTTCTCCATAGTTTATAACATTTCTGTCAACTGCTTCTCCTCCATTCTCTAAATATACATGTTAATGTAAAGTTTTAGGAAAAGTTTCCCTGATTATAGGTGTCTATTTTTTACTACGTAATTGCAGTTTTTTCACCATCTCATATCCAGGTTAGCAGCATTGTGAGGCAGTGCCTAGGTCCTGTTAACTGACACCGAATAACCTTAGCATTTCTGTGACAAAATCTGATATTTCCTCAAGTTATGCACAGCTTAAAACTATCTGCTGACAGGTGACCAGGTAGTTACATTTTATTCTGTTCAGTGGTTCCAAATGGGATGAAGTGAGGTTAGCTTTCACATTTATTTCAGCACTGAACTTGTGCCTTAGCCCAGGCATACAAATCTGCATACATGCCAAAACAGGCATACTGGCATACAGGTGGGAGCAGCGTGTACAAGTCACTAGATACATCTATCATCAGCAACATACTGATGTGCTCAACAGTTACTCTTTCATAGGATGGTAATAGTTGTGATTTAAATGGAAAAAATCCACCATTAATCTTGACCTTTGGTATCTTCTGATGAGCTTAAAACTGAGCAACTACAGCACTCCTGCTCACTGCAAACTTGGCCAGAGCTGGGACCTCTACCAACAGGTGGTTTTGTTCTGCAGACCGGCTCCTCTGCCCCTGCTCTGTCCCTCCCTGCCACTACACCCCCTGCTTTCATTACTTTGGGACCAGATGCCTACAGAAATGACAATTCACAGAGGTATCATTTAACAAGAGAAACAAACAGCGTGTGTCTGTGAAGCCAACAGATGGATCTTATTTGCACTGGTGTAAATCAGTGATATGCCACCAGGTGAGTAGAGAAAGTGGGAATATAGGATGCGACAGGAAAATCCAGCTCAGTGTGTCCGTGGCAGTATTTGCTTAACAGACAACAACTGGTGACTATCAAGGACTGTAAATTTTCTGAGACAATCTAATTAAAGCCAAGTGTGAATAAGGTCCACAAAGAAACAAAACAAAACAAAAAATTCAAACACTCCCCCTCAACCTCCCCTCTGATATCCCCTCCCTACCCAAACAGGGGAAGGAGAAAGGGAATAAAAACAAATAAGAATTGAGGCCCATCCAGCTCTAGGGAAATTCCAGACAGGTACATCTTTATCATCTTCCTGAAACACTTTAGTATGCAGAGTTAAGCACCTTCTGAGCTAAATGCTGAGGCTGATTCTGAGTGATAGGAGTCCATCCCATCTTTCCAGAAGAGCAAAAGCAGCTTTTACACCAGACATTGTAATTTCCTTGCAAAAACTGCAAAAGGGTGTCTGTGTCATAGTCAGATAAGCGTAACACCTTGTAGGAAGGAGTACCCTCAGGACCTGCTTGGGGCCTCAGGGAATTACTGCAACATAAATCAGAAAGGGCACTTTTGCCACAGGGTTTTACAAAGACCCACAAAAATTACTACAGTAGGGATGGTGGGATGGTGTAGCTCAGACAATTATTTTTGCACATTTTCAGTTCATGATTTTTATATGTTGTCAATTCATTTATTATTAAGTATAACATTATATTTTTGCTGCCTAAAAATTTCAAACATGAAAAATAAAGAAAATACAAGGTTATATTTGTCAGATTTCTTACATCAACAACAACCAAAGCATTTGGCCTAATTTATTCTAAACCATCAACTTATAAGAAAGCATCTGCTTACCAGCTGGCTCGGTAGCTGCCCAAACTAATCAGAATGACCTCAGCTGGAACAGGCTGACCTCCATCAAATTGAACAGTCGATTCCTCCAATGCATACAGATTCTGATTTTGAACTACAGCCTAGAAACCCATCTTCTGTCTTCTGTACCATATTAGTTCCATACATTATTTAGGAATGTTGCTACTTTTTTTTTTTTAACCTACCATTTTAGGTACAATATAACTGGCCAATTTTCTTGTTGAGAAAGACATGTTACTATAGCTCATTCTTCTGTGAAGGGGGAAAAAAATTAGCATCTAACTTTATCCTTCACTTACTATTGTTGCAGTATATAGATCTTTTAATTATAGTACTAAACATTATACTAGTGGCAAGGGAGAGAGAAGCTTTCACAGCATCTGCCTTGGGATTTCTAACAGTTGTGTTTTGTTCTGTCTTACTGCTCTTTGAGTAGAGGGGAGGTTTGCATTCCAGGTGTGGGTTATTTCCTCCTTGACAGAGAAATGAATGGAAAAGAAAATGGAACAAAGTCCACCTTTGTGCTAATGTATAAATCCTCACTTTCTTGTACAGCGATAATAAATAGCTAAGCAGTGACTGGTAAATTTAGAGTTTTAACTATGTCTAAGACTCTAACTTCAGCTTCTATTCAGGCACCTTCTTCATGGTGGCTGCTTCCAGACGCTAATCCAATTACTCACAGTTGTGAAAACTTTCAGTCTTAAAGACCTGTTAGTACAGGGCCCTTTATCCCGAAAACTTTGCCTAAATATTTTATTGGGTCTTGGGGGCTGATCCAGTTATGAGTAACCTCCTAACTCCCTCTCCCTCCTCCCTGCACATGTGATTGGAAGTTTTACACTGGTAAATGACCTCAAGAGTCACAATTTCCCTTCATACATGTGAAGCATACATGAAGTTAAAAAATTGCAGATTTGCCTTCCAGATCCTTCAGACACTTGTCTGGAAAAAATTGCAAAAGTGATTGCAAAAAAAAAAAAAAAAAAAGCTGCAAATCAGATTTACAATATTTCCAACCCATTTTAGACAGGCAACACTTATTACACAAGATGTAAAAGAGAGACAGAACCCCCAGCGTGCCCGTTTCAGTAACCACCATGATATAGGATTTTCTGCAATATGTAAAACTGTCTTATGCAGATCTCCTGGGTTTACTTTCTGATGGGTTGGGTTTTTTTAATTATTTTGGGTTTCATTGTTTCTTTTACATGGAAAAGTTGGAAGAAGGGAAGGAGGAAAGGAAGGGGGAAGGTAGGAAGAGGTGAGGAGGAAGAGAAGGAAGAAAGGGAGAGGAGGAGAGGAGAGGAGAGGAGAGGAGAGGAGAGGGGAGGAGAAGGA